>NW_022280041.1:11450823-11508605 GCF_004355925.1 Anarrhichthys ocellatus
ACACACACACACACACACACACACACACACACACACACACACACACAGCCAACCCCTTACCACCACTGATGTTATAACCTATGAAGTAAATTAACATTTTACAGCACCTTTTTTTGAAAATACTGTAGGTCCCCACACACACACACACACACACACACCTACAATCAGACCCCCAATGGTCCAATTAGGAGCACTGGTCCTTTTGCACGGCAGCATGTTTGTGTGTGGGAGATGTTTCTATTGTGCACAGCATGTACTGCTCTCCTCTGCAAGGTTGAACGGAAGAGCAAGCTCTCACACATTCTCTCCCTCTCTCTCACACACACACACACACACACACACACACACACACACACACACACACACACCCCCACACACTGCCAACCCCTTACCACAACTGATGTTATAACCTATGAAGTAAATTAACATTTTACAGCACCTTTTTTTGAAAATAGGTCCGCCCCCCCACACACACACACACACACCTACAATCAGACCCCCAATCCAATGGTCCAATTAGGAGCACTGGTCCTTTTGCACGGCAGCATGTTTGTGTGTGGGAGATGTTTCTATTGTGCACAGCATGTACTGCTCTCCTCTGCAAGGTTGAACGGAAGAGCAAGCTCTCACACATTCTCTCCCTCTCTCTCACACACACACTCACACAAACACACGCACACACACACACACACAGACCTCCCACAAATGTTGGAGGCAAGAAAGCCATGTAGTGTCAGTTCATAGCCTATAGTACCGACAGTGCACTTAAGAAACGCCTACAACCTCACCACTCATATACTTAAGCTGAAGTCCTTTTGTTACATAAAATCCATCTGTTAACACCAGCTAGTATTTTTTTTTATTATGCACATTTCCCTTGATTAATAGGCAGGATATAGACATTAACTTCGATAACTTTAAAAGAAATCACAGAAAAACGCAGATGAATGGGTCAGTATGGAGGCCCTGAGGCTGATCCAGATTGATTTCTCTCCTGTGACTTAAGAGCCGGTGAAAAAGAAAAAGAAAAAGCCAGAGTCATTGTTTTAAGTTACTTTCTTTCATCTTTGAAAATGGTTGGGGGAAAAATAGTTTTGCCAGGGGAAAGTGTTTTCCTTTCTTTTGTCAGGATTATTTTTGTATTATTTGATTGTTTAAATTTTCAGCCACTAGAGCCAGCGCTGCCCCATGTTCTAATAGAAGCATTCATGTTTTCCTGTAACGGCAGGTTGGCCCAGATTAAAATACATTCCAAGCCAAAACAAAGACATGACAGTAACGCACAATATACAGTATGTGCCTTGAGTGTGCAGAGAATTACACTTTGAAGGAAACATTCATGCTTTTAGTCCTATGGGTTGGTAGTGCATTACAACAAACTCAAAAAACAGATTATTTTTGTTCACATTTCTTCACTGATGAAATACATTTCTTTGTCCACACTTGCCTCTCAGGGCGTCTGTACATTAGTGATTACTAGAAGAACATTTTGCATCTGCCGGGTTCTTTGCTTCCAGGTGATGATGCCATATGGTTGCCTTAATCTAATACCTCTTTACTTTATTTTGGGGATTTTGTAGTGCATTAACCGCAACTGTGTGCATGCTTCGTTTTTGATGTTACTCAGGATTTTACTAATCCATTTTTTTGAGAATTGTGATTGCAATTTCTTGTCTGAAATAGTCACAGAAGTAGAAAATAGCATCTAAATAAATCTTCTTGAACATTTTATATAGATTTAGCTTGTATATAAAGCCCAAACAGTGTTTTTGTTTTTCTTGCTTATTTCCATATAATGCTAATCGTGTATTTTCAAAGATTTTTCATGCACTAGCTACCATTGGAGAACAAATAACCTCTTTACGTATTTTCAATACACCTGCACCAGTATGTGCGCACATCTGTAAGAGGGTGTACAGTTCAGTGTGTTTACTGTACATACAATGCACTTTCCCAGATGGCGGCACAACAGGGGGCTGCCTGAGGTCCATCACCTGGTAGTAAAATGCTAATCATTAACATAAATAGGTTTTACACTGATACTGCATCTGCACATATCCCCACCTTAATTAAAACATCTGTCTGTCTTGCTTAGCGGGGATTTTATGGAGAATGTGAATTCACAAAGAAGCCAGGCATTACAATTCCCCTTGGTCATCATTTGGTCTCTCTGGTTGGATTTTTATCCTCCTCTGCAGTTCTGCATTAAAAATCCATTTCAATCAGCTGGTATACACCCTCAGCTCCACGTTTTCAGCTATCTCTCCTCAGTCTCCTCTCTTTTAACACTCCCTCTTTCCTCCGAGTGGGGCTGCTGAGCCGAGAATAAAAACACTATAGTGTGGAACCATTTTAATTAGACTGCAGTCCACCGTTATATTTTCTTTCCTCTATTGTACGCTTGCAAGTGTGTATGCATGAGTATGCGTGGCTTCGCGGAAGCTTGTGACCTCAAAGGTCACGAGTGCTAGTTACACATAATAATGTTCTCTTCCAGGGAACCACAGAGCTTGATCTGGCATTCGTTCCTGTATCCCATACTTGAGGATGGCAGGCTCTGTCGAGCCTCGTCAGAGAGGATACGGTGCTGTAGTTGAGGGAGATCTACTGTTATGGAACTCGACTAACATAGTTGCTTTGGTTCCCCTGCTCAGTTGAGTCTGGCATATTTGGGGCACATCATTGTTCTATGATACAGGATTCTGTTCAATGTTACATTTCTTTAGTTTGGTGAAGGCTGTTCAGAGACTTTCTAACGCTACAGTTATGTTTTAATCAACGTCAACGTAGCGAAGCATGGCATTTCAACATCACTGTTTTTCTCAACAGTGCTGTAGTCAAGACTACCTAAACCGAGACAAAGTCATGACCAAGACCAGAATGTATCGACGCCGACACAAGACCAAGCATCTGAGTCGTTGAGACCAAGTCCAGACCAAGACCATATCAGTGCAAGAGCAAATCAGGACCAAGGCCACATCAGTGCAAGTTCATCACCGAATGACACACCAGATCAAATGTGGGACATGCAAACCATAGGCACACTTCAATTTGAAATCTGAAAGATCAACATTCCCTGAAAAACACCCACAGAAAACATTGTTGTTTTCTATGAGCATTCACAGTAATGATCAATCAGACAATGCACAGGCAGTTTAATAATATAATAATAATGTTCATCACCGAATGACACACCAGATGTGGTCTTGACCGGTCTTAAAACAAAAGCCCTCATTGTCTGAGACGAAGACAAAACCGGGTAAAATGTGATTGATTCTGAGACGAGACGTAGACCTTCAAAAGGTGGACTCGAGATCAAGATCGACCTCGAGTACTACAACGCTGCAGCTCAGCCTGGGCACCAGTGTGACTGAGTTGATTGGGGTTTATACTGTCTCGTTAGCTCAGTCATCACATTCAATCCCTCCTAGCGAGCATTGACTTGCTGACACGCCCGGCTGTTGCCCCTGACCCCTAAAATCTCAAACAGTCTATCTACATATGCTAGAGTCATCCTGACAATGCCTCTCACCCCATGTATGACTGCATGCCTCATGGCCGGTTCTGTTGTCGGCTACTGCTGAACCAGCAGCTGACTGACCAGGAACTGCCCTTGGCTCTTTTAATGCTGCGGCCCTGTTGTTTTGGCCACCACGTTGGCCTTAGCTGTGATCGCTGCTCTTTGGCCAGCTTCAAGCCCTCTGGCCAGCAACAGACTGCGGCGTGCCCGTTAGCTTACCAACCATGTCGGGAAAGCTCGCTGGGTTTGCTGTGAGGCCATCGTCAGTCGGGCATGACCTGGTTTCATGCAGAATGAGGCACAAACAAAATGAATCTTGCCTCATAGTATTGTTTTTACTTCTGTGTGTCAGATGCTATTTCTATTTCAAGCACCCCGGGCTTCTGAGAGGGCACACTCCTTCATCAGTGGTCTGAGAGACATCTTGATTTCTCTGCCACCTCTACGCAGTCAGAGAGACATTCCTCATCTCTCACTTCCTGATTGTCGTGATCGGAATGCTGTCATCGTTGACGGATGAGCCGCTTTACTCTCTGAAGTTGTTTTGATTACGGTTTCGACGTAGTGATCATGTAACTGCATTTGAGTACTCACTGCTGCAACATCAGCCGCACAGTCTGAACACAGACCGATGGCAACAGCCTGCAGCTGATTGGCTGACAGCTCGTGTTCCATTGATCCAATTGCATCAATCAAGTTTGTTTACAGCCAGAACACAGCGATGGGTGATGGGTGACTGCTGGTAATAATGCAACAGCCCGCAAACATCACACCTCTCATTTATGGTGTGCCGACACAGTCAATGAAAATAACCCACACCTCTCCAGCTCCCATGTGCCACATTTAGAAAGTCCAGGGCAAAGTGATGGCCTGAGAGGGCACTGCAACAGAATAAATGAAGAGAGAGAGGCAGCTCCTGTTTGTGTGATCGCAACCTTTTCCCCTGCTGATCTCTAAGACAAAGTGAGACGGCACAAGTGGCAGGATGAGAATAAATTGCATTTTAATAATCGACAGCACATTTATTAATGAGCACTGCATCCCCCTTTGTTGTTCTAGCATCGAGTACTTCTCTCTGCCAGTGGCTGAATTAAAGGCTCAGCAGCTCATGGGCTGCCAGCTCTCAGCCTTCTTGTTTTCAGTGCTACCTGGGCAGTAATACACCACATCAAGCCAACGCCAGGTGCGTCATCAATATGTGGTTTTGAGGTTCATCATTGACCTGGTGTAACACCAGTGGAATTATGGTCTGGCTGTTAAGCCACATTCTGTAAGTTAAAGGTGTAATACTTGTCATACTTGGGATCTCAGCAAGTTGTTCAACAACCTTTAACCGTCTCAACCAACCTAAGGACTTGCATCCCACAAGTGTTACTGTGTGTTGCACTTTCCCCCTACAGCCCAACAGGTCCCTGACTTAACTTGTACCACCTTCTGCCCCTTAGACTTTTGTTGTTCGGCTAGGTCAGTCCAGAACAGCCTATATATACTTTGCCCCCTGTTTTTAGTGGTGTTATGACCAAATGGCTCCTGCAATGTGTGCAGCAGTGGCTCTTACTCCCCTGCGGCCTGTTGCAGCCGAGCCAAATAAGAATTATAACAACCCTATTCTAGAGGCTAGCCATTCCCATTCATTTGTGCTGCACTAGACTCTTCTAACTTTAAACCATCTTACATCAGCCAGCCGGCGCTGCTGCTGCCCTGATGCACTTTGTTTCTCAGTTATTTTGTTCCCTCTTCATCCGTTTTCATATGTCCCCCCCTCTTTCATCCTATCCATCTTTGTATGAGCTTTAACTTCTCTGCCGGCAACTTCCATCCATCCATTGCACTCTTTGCAGCGATATAGCAGCCTTTTTTTCCACTATATTTACTTCAAACACGGTGTGATCAAAAGTCTCTCTCTCCAATTTCATGTGGCTGAAGACAAGAAGACCATGAAAAAAACAATATAATAAAAAAAGTAACTAGTAAATGGGACAACAATTCTCGAGCGGGCCATGTGTGTGTTCTTTCCATCAATTGATGGGACTTTTTTTTTCATCTAGACTACATAATGTCCCACACAACTGGGAAGGAGGCAATCATATCTCGCCAGGCTGCACTACATCGTCCAGTCAAGCACCTTGTATGATACACACAGGTTTCAGACAGCCAACCAGTCAGACAAGAGCCACTGTCCCGGAAGTAGAGTCTGATTGCTAATATTAGATCTGTATAAACAAATCATCAGTGCCAATGGTGTAAGAAAAACAACACCTTTTTACATCACATTTCTTTATTCACCAGCCACAATGGCCCTTGCTCCACTCCAGAGTTGCCTAAAAGCGCGTCCAGTACAGATGGGAGCTTTATGGAAGTGACTAGTGTCCTCCGGCTTTCTGTTATTTCAGTCTGCCCTTCTGCCATGAGGTGAAGGTCTCCTCTCAGTATGTTGTTGCTTGCAGAATCCTCCTACTTCCCCCTCATCACTGATTACCTTTACCTTGGTGCCATGACACCGTGCACGCCCACAACTGGCAGGTCTTCATTTCAGCTCCCGCATCCATATGAGGGACAATTTTCCTCTTTGGTGTCACATCCTATACCACTTATATAAGTCTATTATTGAACCCTTAAACGGACTTTGACTCCGCTATTAACCAGCACCAGCGCCACCTTGATATTAGCCATGAATCACGTCAACTCGTCGTGGTGCATTGAATGGAGGGATTCATGGCAGCTGTTTTATTGAAAATCTCCAACGCTGACAATTTGTTCTAATGTTGATATAATAAGGCTCCGTCATTGGCAGGATAGAAATAGCCCCTTTCCCACTTTGAAAAGATGATTATGTAAATATGGCTCTAACAAGCACTTCTGTCAGCCCAAATGCCTTTGCATCAAACTGTCCCCTTCAGTGGTGGAGGCAAAATAACTGCAACAGGGTTAAATAATGTCCTGCGTCCCCAATCAGGAGAGTCGTCTACGTGCTACACTGAGACGTGAAACACAACGTCATGTGATGTTTGTAGTGCAGCACCTCTAGCCGCCATTCGCTGTCTGTTCGAATCTTCCTCTTTCCTCAACTGGTGATGACTTATTCGTCCCACTGCCTTTGATGACATTCTGTGGCAACTCTATGAGCTTTTGAGAAGACATTCGTTTTTACTGTCAGGCCGTATATTTGATTCCTTTCATTCTCCAGTGTACAGGGAGGATCCATAGTGTGAATGTGTTTCGCAAACACGCAGGTTTTCTCCACCAGCACTGTCACCTACTGTGTGTGAACGTTGTGTGTGTGCGTGGGTGCATGAGTAGGCACACGCAGCATTCCCGCTGTGCTGTTTGTGATTTGGTTTCCCCCCCCCCACACTACAGGCAAAGGACCTGAGACGCTGTTCGCAGGGCAGAAGCTGAACGACAATGAGTGGCACACGGTGAAGGTGGTGCGAAGAGGCAAGAGCCTGCAGCTGTCTGTGGATAACGTCACAGTGGAAGGTTAGTGGTGTTCGCCACACAGAGGGATTCATTTAGGGTGAGATGCAGCGAATGAGACCACAGTGAGTGTGGTAATTAAATCACAGATCCACGTGCATTACTCCACAGTAGCCCATCCACCCACAGAAAGTCAACAACTCATTTAAAAGTGGGAGATATTTAATTATAATGATAATGAGTCAGACCTGGAGGTGGCATATGGTTTAATTTATTATTAAACTCATATTTAGGGAAAGTGGTAACACAGCCAAAGAAAAAAAAAAAATATATATATAAAAATATTTCTGAGATTACTATGTCTCATTTAATAAAAGGCTGGAAATGGATAGTTGCATCCCCGGCAAACCTATACAGATGAGAGGATTAAGTATTTGTACTTGGCACCAAAGAGAAGTGAAAGAGCAAGATGTTTTTTAAGCATACACCGATGAGTGTGCAAAGCACTGAGGTACAGGTTCTGCCAACTTCTGAGAAAATAGCAAGAGAAGGATGAAAGGTCAAGAGACGAGGTGGGGTCACGGGGACTCGCAGTATTGTGGCCCCGGGCAAAAGGATGGCAGGGCAAAGCATGAGGTGAGAAAAAGGTGCGAGCTAGATGAAGGGAAGGGAGTGGGCACGCTGAGGCCAGAAGCAAGGAATGACCCTTCGAAGTCCTGACTGGTTCACAAACTGGTTCATGAGGAGGAAGAAAGAGGAAGCACCCAGGGAGTCCTTGCCTTGCTGGCCAGGCTTCAGTGCAGAAGGCATTTTAATCAGCAACTTGCCAAGCCCATCACTCACCATGTCCCAGTAAACACAATGTAAACGGTGGCATGCAGAGAGATTTTCTGCAATGGTATGCATATATAATTTGCTTCACAGCAGGTTAGTCAAATTCAAATTTGAATGGCTATACTACTTTTACAGTCCTAAAATGTGACATTATCCTTAAAATGCCTTTTACCTTATGCTGCCTTAATTGAATGTGTTCCTATATTTGTTGATGCTGTGTGTTTGTGTTTTTCCCCTCCATATCAGGCCAGATGACTGGTGCCCACACACGGCTCGAGTTCCACAACATCGAAACAGGCATCATGACCGAGCGGCGCTTCATATCTGTGGTGCCCTCCAACTTCATTGGCCATCTCCAGGGCCTGACCTTCAACGGGCTGCCCTATCTAGACCAGTGCAAGAATGGCGACATCTCCTACTGCGAGCTGAACGCCCGCTTTGGCATGCGCCACATCATTGCAGATCCGGTGACGTTTCGAATGAAAGGCAGCTACTTGGCGTTGGCCACTTTGCAAGCTTACGCCTCCATGCACCTCTTCTTTCAGTTTAAAACCACCACGCCTGACGGCCTGATGCTCTTCAACTCTGGAGACGGGAGTGACTTTATCGTTGTGGAACTGGTGAAAGGGTGAGTCCAATGTGATTTCACTACAAGAGTATAATTGCATGTTTTATTTATTTTTTGTCCCAAAACTCCTTTGCCTACACAACAAATAGAGCTCAGCTTCCCTCGATAGAGCTCAACAGTGACCGCCCACTTTATGAACGGCTTCGGTCCTGTAAGTGGTATTCCCATTAATTCACTCCATTGACATTTTAGAAAATCCTTCTATAAAGAGCGTGGAACCAAGCCAACCAACTACGAGATGAATCGTGACCATAAACATTTGGATAAGGACAAATAAAATAAAGAAAAACCCTAAAGGTACAAGACTGTGTACATCATTTTTTAAGAGTGAAGGGACTACTCATCCCATTAACCATTGCATTTTAAACTAACCATTGTCAATCTACTGATAACTGTTAATGCAGGATTATGAGCAAAATGCCATTCCCTCACAGGCAAAGTATTTGGCCAATCTAGAAGGCAGCACAAACCAAGGGTGATACAAATGAATTGTATCACCCTAAAAGCTGTTCATAATTAGAGTATCTAAAAGAGGCTGTTGCGTTTGTATCTCTCTTCCTCTTGTGCTCTGTAGTCAGCACTGTTACAACACAAAGGCCTGAGCTGCCTCTGCCACACAGAGACAAGAGGCTACATAAAGGAACTGGAATGGGGGTAGAAAAAAGAACACATACCTTGAATGAAACCACTACAATAGCCTTAACACAAAAGACAAAAGACAGCCATATTTGTGTGAAGGGGGGAACTGTGCCACCGCATCTGCCTCTGGGTAAACAGGAGCTTTTAGACAAAAACAGGTTTCTGTATTTACACGTGAAACCAGTGAGTAAGCAAATAGTAAACCCCAGGCCTCATGTACAGCCACAAACACTGGTACTATTATTTATTTAAAATAATTCCAGTTCATCAATTGGAGGTTGAGTGCTGTTGAAAGAATTCTAACTGGTGCTGTTGATTTTCCCCACTTCCAAAAAATATTTTAATTTTCATCCTTCAAAAGAATTACTGCAATTTGATTTGTAATAAAGACGATGATGTAGTAGTAGTAGATTCAATGTATCGACGATTCAAGGGATGATCAAATATTGTTTTTTTCTAAGACCAATATTGAATTAATGTCATTAAGACGCCATAACTAAGATAATATAAAAATAATCTCTAGAATCTGCGCCCTGCGGTGCATTTAAAGATGTTTCCAGTGAAGTGGTGTGTCTGCCTGTTGAGTCCTAATAATCGGCAACAGTGACGAGTCTCTGCGCTCCAGTAGAGCAGCTAACGTCATGGACAAGGTTCTATCAACTGTCATTTCTTTACATTCAAAGCTTTGATTGAGGTTTTTGAATGAAACTTTGAATGTTTGATATTATGTTATCATGTTATCTCCCTAAAAAGTGTGAGTTATTATGGTTGTATGAATGCAATTTATGGTGTTGTTAGATTGCTGCTACACAGTCCCTCTTAATACAGGTGATTCTTTTAAAGACCAAACGCCAACAAATATGGATTGAAGCAGAATATTTTCCTCTCTTTTATAGATGGTTATTCATGTAACTTATATTGATTGAAAGTTGAAATGATCACCCAACCCTAATGACACAAACTCTGATTTATGTCCTCACAGATACGTCCACTACGTCTTTGATCTTGGCAACGGGCCGTCGCTGATGAAGGGCAACTCAGACAAGCCACTCAATGACAACCAATGGCACAACGTGGTGGTGTCCCGGGACGCCAACAATGTGCATACGCTCAAGATCGACTCGCGCACCGTTACACAGCACTCCAATGGAGCCCGCAACCTGGACCTCAAAGGTAACAGCAGGCTGTCCAGCTCTGTGATTCATTCTTCTCAGAAAACATTACCACTGACAGAAAAGAACTATTCCAGTGTCGTCCTTAGTCTGTCCCTTAAGTGCTGTTGGAATGAAGCCACGAACTAATGCCAGCTCAAATCCATCTAACTCAGGCCCACTTTCAGGATCACTTTTAGAATAGGTCCACTTTACATCCATTGTTTTTGTATTATCTGAGGAATTCCTACTTTGTGTAGTGGTACCACACAACAATGGCTTTGCCTGTGCTCACTAGAACACATGAACTGTTTATTTTGTGTTTTTGGGGATTTAGTTTTTCCTAAAACATTGGACATATCAGTGCAAGGGCCGAGGATAAACAGAGAGAACTGAATTATGCTGCTTGCCAAACAACAGTGGACAGGGAGTGAAATAAAACCTAACAAAAGCCTGGCGACATCTGGGCGAGCCTATCCTCTTCACCTTGAAAGATGACCCCCCCCCTTCTGTTAGCAGATGGTTGGCTTTACAGGAACAGGGCAATATAAGAGCAATTTCCTTTACCAATTGTTGTACCAATATGACCTAAATCCTACGTCACAGACCAATGTGAAAAATAAAAGGATCACACCAGAAACAATAACAGCTTATCACTTTATCCCTCTGTGCTTTTTTTTTGGCTTTCACTTGCTTTCACTGTCACATTGGGTACGCTTGACTTTTAGCCGCAGTATGATGACTATCTTTTGATGGAGACACCTTTACTTCTTTGACTCCCTCCGTCATGAATCATCTTGAAATAATAGCCATGGCCGCGAGCCACTCGAATGTGAATGGGTGTGTGTGGTCTGCTCGGAGGCTGGGACTGGAAGCTCAGGGAATTGTTTGCTTCAAACCTCAGCAGTCTGGTTTTCTGATGTGTTATTTGGATACTTGAGAGTGGCTGCCTGTGGAGCGGAAGAGTGACAGCAATAGGATTCAAGTAGAAAGTCAAAAAGAAAGTGAAAGAGATATCTGGAAGAAAGGATGTTGATCTTGGACAATGTGGACGTGTCTGTCCGTAGTAATGTTAAGATTAGCTCTGGATGATTCACTTAGATTTGTTTCTGTCATGTTCCATAGTAGCCACTTGAGGCTACGGCGGGTTGTTATGTAAGACACGTAAGAAGTCAGGGTGAGCCCCCGGGGCCACTGAAGGATGTGAGGAGTCAAAAGATGAAAAGGCGCCGCAAGTTTTTTTTTTTTGGGAAGATGTGATTTCTTGACAGACTTTTTCTTTTAGGGTATGCATAGTGAAATTAAAACGGATAATCGCAAGAAGGGGGCAGGGGGTTTATTAAAGAGTGGCACTATGCCAGTGTCCTTACACTGGGTTACAGACAAGGGTACTGAACACAGAAAAGCTTTCATAAGCTGGAGACACAGGGAATGAAGAGTGTAGAATGAAATACAGTGGTTCTAGCAGCGAGACATGTAATTAGCAGCCTGGTCTCACAGAATGGCATGGTGAAATGCAAAGAAAGATCATATTTTTGTCACATATGCTTTGGTAGTAGTCATTCCTGATTCAATAGATGAATCAGGAATGACTAGATATAATGAATGCTTGCTTTCATGTTTTTTAAATATATATAGCTACAGTGCAATATGTATTTGTTACACATTGTGTGATAAGCAGATACAACTAGTCTCCTGTGCATCCATGCACTCTTTGCTGCATATCTACTCTCTTACAGAACATGCAGCAATTGATGTCTGTAATGAGGAGGGTTTTCTTTTTGATTGGTCGCTGCTGTCTAGGTTGTGGCAAACAATGCGGTTAATCAACCCTGAAGCAGTCAGTGAGGTATTTAAAGGGATAGTTTGGATATTTGAAGCGTTGTTGTATGAGGTACTTATCCATAGTCAGGCCAGCACACCCCCTGTCTGGAGGAGCAGACAGGAGTGGAGCAAAGTATTGTACTGCTGTGGACGGGGACAGCAGCAAAATGTATTTTTGACACCCAAAAAAAATCAATAATGCTTTAAGTGTACGTTATATTTAGAATAATTCCACCGCTTTACCTTGCTGCCCCCGCCCACAGCAGTGCATTGCTTTGCTCCTGTGCTGGTACTCCTTAAGTACCTCATACAACCCCACTTTAAAAAATCTGAACTATCCCTGCGTCTTACCCAATTCCATTATCCCACATCATCCCCGTCTGCACACATGTTGAACTGTGTCCTTTCTAATCAAGCCCAAGTGCTTCATGACAACGCCCCAACGCAGAAGAGAAACCCCCCCCCCAGCTGTCACTATACTTTACAAGATGTAAACATAATCTGCTTTCCCACTATTGGGACAAGCAGTGCATTAGCATTCCCTCACTCAGTTTAAGTGATTAATAGACAATTCTACCTCCTCCTTATAAAACACCACCGACCAAGCAAGATCCCACAGCTGTCCGCCACAGAGGCATGCAGCGACAATGGGAACATTTGCATATTCAATAGTACAGACAAACTATTGAATGAATCGTCTCACGAATGAAACAGAAGGTCGTTTTGCCCAATCAACTGTGTTATTAATCTGTGAACCACAGTGTAGAAAGTTCTTCATTTTCAGGGTTCCATTTCTTTAGCTGAACAACTCTTGCCTACAGGGGATAATAGTTTGAATCTTGCTTCAGAGGACTTTAGTGGGGAGACGATGTCTTTATCCTCAATTCCCTCGTCTGATTGGGCATTCAAACTTTTCTCTGTGGTGCTGTGACCATCCCTCTGCCAAGATATAATACACAGCTCAGACACTGTAGTGCCATAAGTACCAGACCAAAACATGTGTAAGGGAAGAAAGACTCTTGACTAATGCATGAACATATGTTCTATTTAACATGAGCAGAGTATGCTCTGTACGCTGTGCCGAGTGTTAAGCAGTCACACACAAAGCTTTGTAAATCAAACACAGAAGGAATGGCAACAATTATCCATTTCTTACAATCTCTTTGCTCTGTTTTAATACCAGTTCTGCCTGCATTTCAAGGCAAAAATAACCCAATTTTTCAAGCGTTATCTGTGTAATTGCCCAGAGAAAATGGGGAAAATGGGTTTTGTGCTCTCTGCCTTCCCTCTCTTGGTTTTTGGACAGGCAAAAAAAATCTTCAAGACATCCCTCTTTGTCAGCTAAAGTATGGTGAGGGAACAAAACACACACACACACACACACACACACACACACAGTCCCTGAGGATAGCGCTGAGTGGATTTAATTATGTGTGGTGAATGCCAGCCTCAGAAGAAGACATGTTGAACATACACCATCCAGAAGATACGGCTTCGTCATACTGATGACAACCTGCAGAACACGGCAAGTTATTGCCATGAAATAGCCTTGTTGATTTCTACAGTGCCACGCAGTTTACAAAAGGTCCTATCAAATATGTCAGAGACCATTTGATATGCGATTTGCTATGCGATTTGATATGATGGTAAAACATCCATCCATGCATCATCTGTAACCTCTCATAGTATTAGGGGCCACAGGATGGCGAAACGTGATACTACTGTTAGGTTTTTAAGAACAAAGGATGAGAGAGCCTGCAGGCCGCAGGTACTCTTCTGCTGCGAGCTTCTTACTGCTTACAGAAGAATGAGCTGGACCCGGTTCAAAATTAAAACAATATTTAATGTACTACACAAAGTTCACTTAGAAACAGAATTAACTATCAATAGTAATGTTCTCGAGAGCAGAGACCACATACACGCATCTCCTCACAGTCCGGCGCGGCCAGTTAGCTGAAAATGAGAGCTGCAGTGATCTGAGGTAAACTCCCTCAAACATTGTCTTTTGTATCCCCTGAGAGTCGGAAAGTGTCCGATACTGTCATAAAACATGTGAATGACCCTCCGTGGCGATTAGTGATTGGCTTCATTTGAATTCTGTCCCCTCCCATTATCGATCCTTTAGCAAAACATCTTGGCTCCTCGCAAAACATCTTGGACTCCTCCTCTCTGTCCTGCTGGTCAGCTTGGCATTTGACCGTCCCTCTGGCCCCATCCTCCATCGATGAGGTCGCCTCCTTTTGCTGCTGCATGTCTGACACCTCACTCAGAATCCCTATCTGACCCTCAAAACTATTCGTAGTGTTTTAATACCTACAGTGACTATACTTCTATGATTTAATACATTCAATGAGTTAATATACTGTAACATATAATATCCTCTATAAGTAAGAATATTGTAAACCTATAATACATTCCATATGGAAACATATTGCGACTAACATATTTATTATTGTAACACTTCTACTCACCACTAGGGGTGTTATTAAATCCTACTAATAATGCGTATAATACTGAAATTCTCCACAATACAAAGAAAAGACAATTATCTTAAATCACAAGCTAAATATGATACAACTGTTTAGGTTTTTTTTGGAATTTGTGCTTGTTAGTTTGAATGTGGAAGTATGACACACACGACCAGCACATGTGAGTGCAGCCTTAGTCGTAGCTGACTTGAACCATTGTTCAGTGTTGTGTTGAAGATGGGGTGGAGGGAGATGGTGTTCTCTACTCCATACACAGGTATCACTAGCATAGTGCATCATTATCAAACTAGGACTGCTTGTTTGGGTCAACTTGTTCCCACGTCGGTCAGGACAGATTTCCTTGGACGCTCTGTTACTCACAGGGCGGTAAGAGTGGAGCGTCTTCTACTCCAATTGCTGAAGACCAAATGAAAATACCTTGTAAAACAGCGTTTCTTAAGCTCAGAATAAGCAAATTGGCATCTGCAAAGTCATATAGTTCGCATTTCTTTAAAAATCGATCGATTCCATTCATATAATTTTCTATGTTCATATTTAGTCATATTCAGCATGATATTATGTCTGTTATAGAGTGGTGAGCGACACTGGTCTCCAGTCAATGCATACATCATCAGAGGAAGCAAAGAAAATCTTTGTTAGAATCTAAGCTGCAGTTTTCATTTAGTTTTTCTATTTTTTTATACAGTATGACTTATCAGTTAACAACACCCCACCCCGGGCGCCACTTTGATCCAATAAAGACGTAGTAAATTATCACTGAATAAATTCAACAGCTAAGGAGGGATTTCCTTCTTCTCATTGCCATCTCTGCAGGAACGTGTCAAACACCCTGTTGTGCTCCATATTGGTGAAGAGCTACTTTGCCTGTTTCAGTAGAGCTTTCTGATATTTTGCCACATGGGCCTGATGAGGTATTGCTTTCATTATTTCACATTTGTGGTGTGAAATGTTTCAACTCAACTGTTGCTTTATGCTTGCCGGGATGCATTAGTAATTACCATGTTCGTTTCGAGACTTCAGTGTTATCACCCAGAAGACAAGCAGCCTCCTCTAGGGAAGGAAGCAGGAACAATGAGCAGCATGCTCTTTGTGACAGGAAGCATTAGGGCTTTACATGATACGTCTTCATCAACTCTGGGTGAACACAACCTGGTCGTCTTTGTTTGTTTATGCTCATCATGCCAAGGTATCACAATGGATGTAATGATGATAGATTGATCGTTATTCATAAGTGCTGCACATGGCACCTTAAACCAAAGACACCTCATGTTAATTAGTGAATGTCCTCTGACTACAACAAGCCATTAAGTACATGTGTCCTTCGCGGTATCCTCGAACATATTTTATCAATTGATTGCACTGCTGTATGTTGCAGCAGTTTTTCAATACAAAGTTTGAATAGATTTTCACGGGCATAGGACCAACTACGAGGATCCTATTGACCCATAACAGCATCCGGTTGGCCGTCCGTGTGTGTATCGCATATATAGCTATGGGCTTTTATTGTGAAAGGTAAGAGCAGAGTGAATGGATCTAGTCTGCGCTGCCTTTGTCAAGGTTGAAAGGAGTAATAACGTTTGCCATATCGGTTCAAACTATGGAACTTCTGTGTTGTACACTACAGTGTTTTATTATATATCCGTTCCACACAATGTCATTGGTCGATGCCTTAATTGGCGATGTGAAAGCTCAGAAAAAAAGTAATATTCATGCCCATCTATTCAAAAAGTGCTCATGGCAAAAAACACAGTTTGAAAAAAAATATTCACTTTACGAATTAATCGTAGGAAGAAAAAAGAAACTCCCCCCGGTGTGTAAATGCCTTCAGTCATTGTTGCACTATTAACATAGCAACACCAAAACTGTACTGTGCACAACTCATAATGGCATTACAAATTTGCACACATTTTGGGAAGGATTATTTATATTTGATTGCAGTGACTCTTCTACACCTCAAATGTAACATGCAAATTCTTAAAATCTGAGCTATAGATTATCAAGCGAGCTAACGGAACAAAACACTGCATGTTTTAGCAGCTGTCTGGTGTTGTAGTGCTGTTGAATTTAGCATTTTACATTTTCCCTGTGAGGCTGAAGTTGAGTAAAGGAGGAATAACTACAACAGCAGCATAGATCTAGTGAAGAGTTGTTTTTTCAGGTTGAGGAAACGCAGAGAGGAGGAATAATTTGCTGTGCAATATTCAAACAGTGCCTGTCCCTTCCTTTTGAAGATGCTTCCTAATGAGGCACACTTGCGAAGAACTGTAAAGAGGTGGCATTGAATATGTTCCATTTTTCAACTAAAGGCAGAACAAATTGAAACATACTATGGAGGAGAGGTTTGGCAAGGGAGAGAGAGGTGGAGAGAAAGACAAACAGGTGCACACTTTTTAACAAGCTCTGCTCTTGCCAGCGGTGAGATTAAGATGAGCTGTTTGATCACCCCAAATCATTTCTCTCTTCATCTTTCTGGTTAATAAAGCCGAGCTAAACTAGTTTTCCGAGCTCGTCTATTTGTGTGCACTCTCCATGGAGGTCACAAAATTGTCAGTACAGGCCGTCCAAGGGGAAACCAATTCACATAAAGCCAAATGCTTTCTGGATTTCTATCTTAAATTAATTTAATCACACTAATGTGAAAGACCAGAATATGATATATTTTACAATTTCATGAACAAAGCAGCATGTGGTGTTGGTAAATCATGCTGCTATTTCTGCTATATACATCCATCCACCAACCCATCCATCGATCCATC
This sequence comes from Anarrhichthys ocellatus, assembly GCF_004355925.1. Lineage (NCBI taxonomy): Eukaryota > Metazoa > Chordata > Actinopteri > Perciformes > Anarhichadidae > Anarrhichthys > Anarrhichthys ocellatus. Next base: position 11,468,082 of record NW_022280041.1, read on the forward strand.
CACACATCCATCCATCCATCAACCCGCCATCTTTCTATCCATCCATCCACCCAGCAACCCGTCCTTCCATCCATCTATCCGTCTGTGCATCAATCATCCACCAACCCACCCATCCATTGTCCCACCCATCAACGTGTCCTTCCATCTGTCTTTATATCTATCCATCCATCCTTCCATCCATCCATCCATCAACCCGCCATCTTTCAATCCATACATCCATCCAGCAGCCTGTCCTTCCATCCATCTATCCGTCTGTCCATCCATCCACTGACTTCAGTAGTTCTTCTCTCTTGCCACGGTCTTTCTGGATACCTTGTACACCCTGCTGGTATCCATCAGCAGCTTCCACCTACTTTGCCTTATTTTGAGGGTGCTCTAAATGTCATTGAATGGCAGTGTTAATGCATTACTACATAGATAGATTCCCCTTGCTACCCCACTCTACAACAGGGATTTGTCTTATGCTACTCTACTTTAAAAGAGGATCAATATGTGCAACAGTAACAGCCACCCCAGAGCGGCTGGAGATCCAGTGTCTCGCTCAAGGACAAGGTAGCATGTTGTGTATTCGGTAAAAAGGGGGATTGGGCCTACAGTTTCCGATAAAAGGAAATGTATTTAACCTCTTTAAACTCTGACGCAGCACTGTATGATTTAATACATTTTCTACAATAATGTACTGTATTATAGTCTGCAGTCATAGCATTCGACCTTGCTATTGTACGGGCAACACTGACTCGCTTCAACATAATCTATTCATCCTGCGACGATACACGTCCATTATTGCATCCTGAGGGTTTTCCTGTCCTTCCATTGAATTGTGTGTGAGAGGAAATATAATTACCACAATGCCAGACTCTACTCCATTATGTAAGAAGAATACATCTCTCTTCTCCTCCTCTCTATTTTGCTTCTTATTACCGCCCTCCTACATAATGCCTTTAAAGTTTTCATCTCTGGAGGGACAGTGCAGTTCTATCAAGTAAAGGACAAGGTGGAGTGTGATCATACGGACGAAATACATTGTCCAGCACTAAGAATTAAAAGCCCATGTATTACTACTTCAGCCTGGAAACGGCACAGGAAATAGTTGTAAGGTCCTGCGACTGCTTTGCTGAAGGGCACCGATTACATATCTTTGTTCATACATCTTCTTGACCTAAAGGAGAGTATACAGGTGTAGCTTTAGAGGCTTTCAGTGTTAAAATGATTCAAGGTCATATTAAGCAGCCTAATGTATAAACCAAGCAGAAACCACCACAGCTGCAACCATTGTGGATGTGTCCAACCTTCAGCTTATCTAATGGCCATAAGGTGCTGGGTCCATGAAGCCTCTGTATTGAATTCAGTGGAAAAAAAATCCATGAAGGTCGCTGTCTTCAATACAAAGACAGACTTTTTTGGCCAACAAGATATGTTTTCATCAGCTACCTTCACTTTCAGCAGTTGTATAGCCTTTGATGACCCAGAGATGAAAACTTAAAGAGGTGTGCTGTATACCGGGGCCTTGTTTATTTTATTGGTGTCTGAGCCCGTCACCCTCACACACGTTGTGGAGCCGCCTACGCTCCTTGCATTTAGCTAGAATGTGTCTTTTCAGCCAAGATAGTGTGTGTGTTTAATCCCCCGTGGTTTATGCACAAACACGATACAAATCTGACAAAGAAAAGAAAACCATCTTTGCATCTTTAATATTTTGGATACGATACTTCCAATTTTGGCCAGTATAATTTAGTCCCCTGTACTTTCTAAAAATAGTTGCAAACATATTGAGATGGCAGAAAATGTTTACTTTCATTATGTTGTGTTTATACAGGGAGATACTAGTGTTCCCTTGAGAATGTGTTCCCTCCTCAAAATGTGGGCGGTACGATCAGTGGAGTGGATGTGGATGTGAGGTTTTGGCTGAAATCGGATGTTGTTGGGAAGAGAAGTGAGAAATGCCAGTTTAAGTTCTCATGCCCGTACCTGCGTGTACAACATGCGTACTTTAATCAATTCCCTCTTTAACACTGCTTGAGTTTAGTTTGCACCAGGTGTAGGATTGTGAACCTTAGAGAGGGAAGAGGCAATGCAATAAAGATGCTGCGCCTGAAACTATTTGCATAATAACAAATAAACAAATCACACGCAGCATAACTGGATTTGTATCTCACGTCAGAGAGTATAAGTGTCTCGAGAAATTTCTTCAGGCTCCCGCATGGCACCCCTGCATCGGAGGGTGGAGACAGAGAAGGAAGTCTGGGAGAGATGAACAATTCAAACGCATGGCATCATTCATTTATCACAATCTACTTCAGCAGCGCAGTTGGTGACGCTACCAGTTAAACAAATGTTTTCACCCTTTGATCCCCAAAGAGTTATGATGGGTTGTTGGGTTGTTATTTTTGACACATTCTTTTTCAATGCGATGTAAAAGTATTGCACTTCTAGAAACGCAACTATAGCTAGAATACAGAACTCATCAATGAATAACACAGCTATAATGCCCAAAAGAAAGAAACTAAATGCAAGTTGCTTTCCTTTTATTTTGCCAAAATTGTGGAGAAAAATGGAATCTGTATGTCCAAGATTTTAGTCCCAACTCGTTTTACCAATATTAGAAAAAAGCCAATGGTTCCACATGCTACAGTCATGGCTTCCAAGTTGCGCTGAGGAGAGCTGGACTTAATGCTTTGTACAGGATTTGTGCAAACGGTTTATTTTTGGACCCATTTTAAATGAGCCATGTAGAATAAAGTGATTTTGATGAAATGTCACAATTTTTAAAACACTGATTTGGTTGACTTTCCTGACACAAGCATTAGTCATACATGAGATGTTCAAAGGCCACCATAAATTAAAAAATCTGATAATGTCTGTTTTAACTGCTTCTGGCTGTGTTAAACTGTGTCATTCTGCTGATTTAAAAAAAATATATATATATGCTTTTCAAAGCCGCCGGCTGATTTAGTTAATGTATTTTTCATAAGCCACCTCTTAGTCACTTGTTGTGTGGTCACTTGAACGTTGTTTATAAGTCTATATACCAACAGCAAAGGCCGAGTTAAGCTAGATATAAATCAGCCTAAACCTATTGGTCCTTCACACAGTACTTTAAAGCCTCACCTCGCCTGCCAGACTCATTGTTTCCTTTTTTTTTCATTTCCCTCCTATGTTCTTTTCTATCCCCTCTATTTTTCTGCTCAGTTTCAGTGCTCTTTCAATAAATGATGGGCTAGGTAGCTTGAGTGCTGCAATAGAGCAGTGTGTTTTTTGTAACACTGACCTGTCTTACATTGCAATGCACTTTGGCATTACTCAGAGCTTTGGCCATTTTCCCACCCTCCCCTCTCCCTTCTACCTCTTCATCTCTCCCTTTCATCAGAAAGCCAGCTGCGTCGCCAGAGGTGGAGCTGAGATAGAGTCAGCGTTTCTTTGGTCAGAGTGCATTTGTGTGGCTGTGTCTGCACACGGTGGCATGCGTGTACAGTTTATGCTCAATGCTCTCTGCTACAACTTCTCAAATAGCTCCACTAAGTTCAGTTTCAACAAAAGGAAAATATATAAAACTGAAATAAATTGCAGCATAATGTTAATTTGTGCAGAATTTTAAAAAATGGTCGATTGCCCACAAATTAACCAACAACAACTTCAATTTTAATGGTAAATTAATCACATGAATAAATCTATTATCAAGTAAAACTCACAATCAGCTAATCGAAAAAATAATCAAAAACACAAATGACTTTTAGTTGCAGTCTTCATTACTATGTATATTATTATTAGTACGCTATGTGTTCAGTTTATCATATTTAAAACACAGTTATATTGATACATTACGTTTACTGAATTGTATGTGTGACTAGCTGTTTGTAAAACTCATAACAAGAATGTGATAAAACAGTACAAAACATGTCATAATCTGAATATGTGGAAAGGCAAACAAACAATAGACATAGACGTCATGCAATGTTTCTCCATGCAAACAAAAGACCAGGAAAGAAGATGGCAGTTAAACCCTCCACCCTGTAATGATGTATTCATAATCTCTCTCCAGACGGGCCAAAGGAAGAATCCTGGTTTTTAATAACTGCTAGGTAAAATGTGGATGGTCTATTTGTTTCTGTTAGGTGAATAGACGAGGAAGAAAACAGATAATTAGTACAGACAGACACTACAAACTGTCCTGTTAATGTACTAAATGTGGTTTGTGAGGGGAAAAAATGGTACTAGATAAAAGATAGAGAAATCAATGAAAGTCACAAATGTTGGAAATTGACTTGGATTGAACAGAAGAAAGGCTCTAACATCCCCCCTGCCCCTCCTCTTACTGTTATTTGATTTCAGAATTACACAAACGAATCATAAAAGTCAATTTACCGCATTCAGTCTTTGCTAGTCGCGTGGGACTGTTTTTGTCCCTCATCGGTCGTAAATCCTTTGGGCCTCATTGGCCTCACTCACCTGGCAGAGGCCAAACCAGTAATAATGCCCCCTGTGTTTATTTTCCACATGCACAGATCCCCTTCTTCATCTTCTTAGAAAGTTTGAGAAATTAATTAGTGGTTGAAATCTTTAGATAACTAAAGACCAACATGTCTTTTTATTTGCTCAATCAAAGGGAAAATCCACCTAAAATAGATCTCAGGAGAGCTCTTTTTGAAGCATCATAGACAGGAAGGAGTTGGACAGTGATTAATAGAACAACTGCTGGAACACTGCGGATTTTACTGCAGTCTATGGGTACACTGTCTGACTCACAGTTGAGTCAGACAATCATTTAGATTAGATCAAAGTGATTTAGATGTAGTATCTTCACAGCTGTGAGCCCACTGTCAGATACTGATTCAGCTTCGGCGGACCAGAAAGTGTCATCCGACGGATTCACCAAGTCAAAAGTGCAGTCTGTGCACATTCAACTTCCGCCATCATTAAAACCAGACCAGGGTAGAATGGAGTCAAGCAAAGAGAGAGGGGGGTAGGAGGGGGAGATGAAGGAAAGACAAGGTGAGGATATTGTGAGCGCCGAGAGCGAGGGTGGAAAAGGAAAGGGCAGGGGGATGAACATACATATGAGGAAGCTGGAGACTAAAAGACAGTGGCAGAGCAAAGTGAGAAAAACTCAAGTGGAGTGGAAGGGAGAGCACGCCGCCAAGGCAAAGCGAAAGGACACTCGATACGGAGTGACATTTCATCGTGGGAGAATGGAAGCATGAAAGTGTGTAATGATGCCTGTGTCTGTCACTACGCAATCTTTCAGAAAAGTGTCACCAGCAAGCACCGGCACATATTCAGAGCCCTCTCAAGGCCCTACACGCTGACTGATGGCGTTGGGGTCAATGAAACGATGTCATGGTGGCAAAATGTTGCACGCTTTGTTCTCAGTTTTGGATTTAGAAGTGATGAATTCAGGAATCTTCCTGAACACTAATGTAGCTATACATGTATGTAGGGGAAATATGGGTAAGTCGCAGCTGTACTATACGGCGAATGATTATAGAGCAGCTAGGAGACATTCGATATGTAAAGCAGGCCATCAGGGGGTTTAATAACTGCATGTGCAGCTGCTTAGACATAGCACTGGACTGATGGGAAGGACAAATCCAATAATAATGCTGTTCCTGATTACTATATGAACAAAGCCTGTAATGTGATCTCTGGTAATGGTATTAATATCATTTACACTGAACTACACTCTACACCGGTTACATTCTGGTGCTGAAACCCTACAAAACTGAATTTCAACTCTTCTGCAGTCGATTGGATTCCTTTTGAAAAGACAATCATGATGCAATCATTTAAATACGGAAACCCTGAGAGGCAAGTGGGAGGAAAAAAATCCATGTATGCTGAATACAACCTGCAAATATTGTGTGTTTGCAAGTTGTGTTAATTAAAACTCATCTAGAAGAAAACGTGAATGCTTTTAGTCCTATTATGTACAGTGCATAGGCTAGTGGTGCACTCCAGCCTCCTGTGGTTAAAATGACATACAACAAACACTTATATTTAATATTTGTTTTACACATCCCAAAACGTTTTTCCCACCTGTTTTCTGATGAAATATTTTGTCTCTCTTTTGCCTCTCAGGGCTTCCGTAGTTAAGAGACAATGCATGACAAGATGTCCTATTATACGAACATATATGGATGAGGTGTAGGTGTCCACTTTGTGTTTTTCCAAACCATATTTTTTTACATAAAGTGACTTTGCACACTGAGTAATAAGGATTATTAAATGATTAACTGGAGCTGTGTTTTAGATGTGCGTGTATAGAAATGACATGCCCTAGTGAATCAGAAATGATTCTCCATTGATACACTCAATAATAACCAATTGTGAATCAAACTGTAAACGTTCAGCACATGTTGATGTTGTCTCATTATTGCTTATGAACAGTTGTCAGGCGGGCACAGTAATAATTGCTTTGAAAGTATTGGGTCAATAATGAGCTGGTTTCTGATAAATAACGAGTTAGAACTCAATTAATTTCTCTCTTGTTGTCTTAGAACATACAGTAGCTGTGCCAGCTCGCTCAATGTACTACCGCTTAAACACTCTTCATCATGAGAAAGCAAATAATTTGAATATTGATGAGTGATACAGTGGGACGGAAAGTATTCAGACCCCTTTAAATTTTTCACTCTTTGTTTCATTGCAGCCATTTGCTAAAATCAAAAAAGTTCATTTTATTTCTCATTAATGTACACTCAGCACCCCATCTTGACAGAAAAAAACAGAAATGTAGAAATTTCTGCAAATTTATTAAAAAAGAAAAACTGAAATATCACATGGTCATAAGTATTCAGTCCCTTTGCTGTGACGCTCATATTTAACTCACATGCTGTCCATTTCTTCTGATCCTCCTTGAGATGGTTCTACTCCTTCATTGGAGTCCAGCTGTGTTTAATTAAACTGATTGGACTTGATTAGGAAAGGCACACACCTGTCTATATAAGACCTTACAGCTCACAGTGCATGTCAGAGCAAATGAGAATCATGAGGTCGAAGGAACTGCCCAAGGAGCTCAGAGACAGAATTGTGGCAAGTCACAGATCTGGCCAAGGTTACAAAAGATTGTCTGCAGCACTCAAGGTTCCTAAGAGCACAGTGGCCTCCATAATCCTTAAATGGTAGAAGTTTGGGACGACCAGAACTCTTCCTAGACCTGGCCGTCCAGCCAAACTGAGCAATCGTGGAAGAAGAGCCTTGGTGAGAGAGGTAAAGAAGAACCCAAAGATCACTGTGGCTGAGCTCCAGAGATGCAGTAGGGAGATGGGAGAATTTTTTTTCTGTCAAGATGGGGTACTGAGTGTACATTAATGAGAAATAAAATGAACTTTTTTGATTTTAGCAAATGGCTGCAATGAAACAAAGAGTGAAAAATTTAAAGGGGTCTGAATACTTTCCGTACCCACTGTACATGTCAATTTGGCATCACTGTAAGTGTTAAATGTTACATTTTCACTCATTGTTGCCAGTCACTCTGCTTACAGATTTGTCTCCCTCACTTAGCTGCCGACAGTGAAAGAGAGAGTGACAATGCATTACACCAGCTGTGGTTACCATAGAACAGAGAGAGAGCCAGCAGGCACCTGTTAGTGAACACGTGTCACGACAGTACCAAATAATTACAGTTTTAGTTGCCGTCAATCTTTATCCCATGAGGAATTCAAAACATCTCGTGCTATACCATTTGGTTTTGCATACACACAACCACAACACAGAGACACAACGTAATTATACAACTTATGATTTAGCATCGGCAATTAACTCGCAAGCAGTGTCAACATTTATTCTCTGAGCCGATCGTCTTGTTGTGGGGTCTTCTTTGCCGATCGAAAGTGCCTCTGTAATTAGCAATCGCACAATCCCTGCATCTTCCTGCTGGCATTGTCCCAGCCCTGCCTAAAAAAACACACCACCATTCATTTGCACAGCGCGTGTGTGTGTGTGTGTGTGTGTGTGTGTGTGTGTGTGTGTGTGTTCAATCATTCAATCTTCGTCAATTAGAGCCAGCATGAGGGCGAGGCAACAGAGTGAAGAGAGTGGGGCCTCAAAAGGGAGGCAGTGGTTGTTAATAGAGCATTTAATGAAAGTTAATGGTTGGCGTTGACTTCGCTGGGGGATTGGCAAAACGGAGCTGATCATTGTTTAGAGATGAGACCAGGCTCGGTGCGTTCACGGCCCGTTCCCATGATCAAACTTCTCCTGATGATGGATATAGATAATGTCCCAGTATTGCTAGACATGGAGGAACACTGAAACACTGTCACTTTGCCTGCCAGCCAATTACAGGCAAGGATGAAACACAGGATTTGTTTTGAGTCCACAAAGTAGACTCGAATGACCAGCTTAAACTGATTTAAACATGAACGCCAACAGAGTCAACTTTTCCATGACAGAAAGAAACAAACCTGAAGTGCTTTAGACACTAATTGGGTGTCATGGGTCTCACACCCATGAAATGAATTCCCCTTGCAGATAGCTCAAATACAAAGAAAAGAGATACATTGTAGCTGTGCGGTTGTCTCTTGTCTGGCAGCGGCAACTTTTTCTAACCAAATAATACATAAAACACATCCAAGGAAGTTGCCCATTGCACCTCTAAGAAAGTAAACTGTTAAGGTATCAAGATCAATACTAACCTTTTTCAGTCAGTGTGTCTGTTTGCTGGAAATCAATGGACACATTGTGAAGGGCCACCATGGGTCCTAAGGCCATCCATCTCCACGATGACTCACAGAACAAATGTGCGGATCAGCAAAACTAGACAATTAGGTTTTCACACTGTATGAAACCATAATTTATATGTACTGGATGTGTGTTTCACTTTAAAACTCTCTGAAGCCATATCATAGCTTCCCAACATCTCCCATCGGCCCCTGAGAGGTCATTATTGTAACCATAGAGATGTGGAGGTGGCATGCATGTAGCACTGCTTGGATCACTGTTTGGTTTGACTAACACGGCTGCTAGCAGGTTTTAGATGTTAGGAACTGTAAACATCACTAGCGACACCGCGGCCCCATTTAAAAACCAGGTGGGTTAGCTGTAATGTATTCGGCGATGCACACTGGCCCAAATGAACAAGGAAGTCAAAACTTTACCCAAAGTAATCTGTAATTCAAATGAAAGTATCCGACGCCAAAGTGAACACAAAGAGAGCCCGGTTCTCTGAGCGAGTGGGTGTGTGAGTGTGTATGCGAAAACAAAAGTTGCATGACTAATTTACAGTCCTTTACAGTACATCTGGCGCAGCCCCTCACTCCTCTCTCGTCCACCCCAGTTACACAGTCAGCCAGTGGGATCTCAAGCATGCTGTTCACTTCTGCAGCAAAATGCGCGGTTTGTTCCTTGGAGATTAACTTCATAGCGATAATTTCATATTTGCTAAATGGTTCTTTACAGCCGCGATTTCAGGACATCACTCAGCCGGACAGCTAATGAATTCGTTGTATTGATTGTAATGCCCGGGAGCCCCAGCTGGGAAATATGAAGTGTCAAGTGCTCATTAATTCCAGAGAGGACTTGGCAAACATCATTGGCTCATTCCATTACACAGAGTCCACATATAATTGACCTCGTGGCTCATTGCTTCTCAGAGTGCTAAAGTTGAAGGTTGTGGTTTTCAGCTGCGAAAATGTCATTCCTTTAGTCTGTCTGATGATCCTATCTTTGTAGCGTGATCTCCCCACCTGTGAAAAAGCTTTCGCTGGATGTTCATTTTATGCCTACTTAAACATAAAGTAGGAGATCTGCTGATCAGAAAAGCCCGGAGCATTTCAAACCGTGTTTATTCACATGCACTTACATCAAAGGCCTCTTTGTGTTTTTCATAATTTCACTTGGCATTTCCCTCGCAACTCTGCAGAACAGAGAGGGCTGAGAGGAGGAGCAACTTGGCTTAAGAGTGGATAGATGTTTCTCTTTAAGTTGTAATGTAAAGAGACATTAATTGTGCTTGAGCGCTGAGATATCCCAGAACTCGGCTTCATCATCCGGCTGAGGATTCTCAATCGTTGCTTCCTACGTGCTGAAAGTGCTGCTGTATGTTATTCTGATCTTCTCCCAGAAGAGTGTATGGACAGGAGCTTCAAATATTGTCTCCAAGGCGCCAGTTTTGATGCTGAACAATCTATTCATGTCAGCTGTCTTTAAATCACATGATCTTCAAAACACTTCCCGAGCGTCCCTGCAATGACAGGCCATTTTGTCAGGGGACGTCTCAGGAGCATTCCTCCCAGCGTTCACACTGCTCGGCTTTGAACTGTCAATGCTCCGTGTCTTGGTGTAATGTGTACTGTCATCTACCTGCACACACACCTTCACAGTCGATCAACGACAAATACACTCTAGAAACACATGCTGTGATTGAAAAGAACACCGTACAGCCACAGACGAGTCAAAGACCTGCTCATTTGGTGGAGAACAACACTGATATTGAGCAGGTGTATCACAGACAGTGTTGTGTACAGTGTTAAGATATGAAGAGACATATTTATGTCAGTAAGATCTCAGCCCCTCGTGGATCGGCTCGCTTCCCCCCTCTCTGTAAATTGATATTTGTTGTTTTCAAGTCCATTGATATTTGAAACATTGATATTTGAGTGTGTATACGTAAAAGTGCTACATAATCAAAAGGGAGATCATCACATCTTATAGCTCCTACAGAAGCCCTGAGAGGCAAGTGTGATTATTATTTTTTTTTTTTTCTGTTGATCCATTTTCTGAGTCTGATCTAGAGTTTTGTTCTCTCCTGTTTTTTACTTGAGAACAAGTTTCTTAATGTTTCATCTGTGATAACAGGGAGTTTTAATTAGCATGACTTGCTAGCACACATATATTTATATTAGAATATATGGAGACATTATGGCGCAAACCCAAAATGAGTGTCACCTGTCAAACTTATTTTTTTCCACTTGTTTGTTTATTTTTTTCCACTTGTTTGTTTTTGTGTTTAAAGCTTAGCAAAAAAAATGTTTAACCTGTTTTTAAGTCAAAAACACAGGAGAGCAACAATTTGGATCAGACTAAGAACATGGATCACCGGATTGTTTTCCCTCACTTGCCAACTCTGCAATATACCCCATGGTGCTTTAGTCTGTACACACATGACATGTTATCAGAACCTGCTTGTACGAGAGTTTTAATATGCAAGCAGACTGTGACGGTTCATAACTGTGGAGAGGTTACTCCTCTCCCTTTGATGTTCAGCAGCTCAATCAGGGAAAGTGCAATCAGGTGTGCCTCGTTGTGTCCTCTGAGCAGGGAGGGGCTGGGCCCTGTGTACATGTAGAAAGATAGGTGAGATAGTTCTGCTAGGGATTACATCATCTTACATTTGGTGTCCTAATTGGTGGGTGTGTGTGTTCATAGATAAATTGTGATGTCAGCAGTACCTCAAAACTCTGAGTGTAAGTTTATTCATAATTCTGTATGATTTTGATGCTTGCTTTTGGTTTAGCTCACCTCCTGCTTACCTGGTCAGGTGGTAGGTTCCAGTTTGGTGAGGCAGAGGAGGTCACATGTCATTGATGACAAGATGAAGCTCATTTGTAAGATCATATTACAGTTTTACGTTTACTGTGCAGCAGTGGTTGAAATATGTATTGACTGACCGACCTTGTGATTTACAGTATGTCACCTGCTTCTGCACCCTGCCATTTAAATGTTTAATGTTGTGTCTGTTGAAAGAGGTCTTAAATGAAAGTGGTTATTGTCTGAATATATTTAATTCTCTATATTATCAGAATTTATGTGAATTTTTAAAAAATCTGAAAATCCTCACAGGTGGTTTCTCCGTGTGTGTTTTGCAGGGGAGCTGTACATCGGTGGCGTGACAAAGAACATGTACAGCAATCTGCCCAAGCTGATAGCGTCCCGGGACGGATACCAGGGCTGCCTGGCCTCCGTAGACCTGAACGGGAGACTCCCTGACCTGATTGCAGATGCGCTCCACAGGGTGGGTCAGGTGGAACGAGGCTGCGATGGTGAGTGGGGGAAGCAGACGTCCATCACAGACAGACTTCGACAAACAGTAATGGTCAAAGATATATTTCACAGGGTTTTGTAACACTTTTTTTTAGCTTTAGGCCCATAATTACTAATGACATCCATGTTCTAAAATAAAGATTGATAGCAATTATCTCTCCTGTGAATCAACAGGGGAAATCAAATGACATTGCTTTCATGCGTCTGTGATTATATAGTGTGTAAGCCACTGTTCTTGCTATTAGTGACACTTTCCCACAGAGGATGCCACATTTTCGACAACTTCAAATCAAGGATTGCTCAGTTGTTAAAAGGTTGACAGATAATTATAAGGAAAACAAGTCGGGAGTGGGATCGAAATCTGTTTTTTGTCCAATTTTATTCATTTGTCATTTAGAGATGGAGATAAAAACAACATCTAGTATGTGATTGCTAAATGTTTCAGGCTGGTACTAATGTTGTGTTAGAGGCGCTAAATGCGAGATTTTACCCTTTTGCCTCTCAACGGCTTTCAAGATGGCGACAGCTGAGCTAGCAACTTGCAGCTAACGGCGGTAACAGTGCAGACAATGACAAGAGTGCTGACAGAGCTAACAATGTTTACCTGGGGGCAGCTTTAATTGTTACTCAGAGAGGCAAAAACATTCTTTTCAAGTTTAACAATGGTCTCTCGGTACAAAGGGAGATTTTTACACACTACCTTGGTTCTCTGCCTTAAATGGCCACTCTACCTTTCTTTCCCCGTTTTTTATTTCAACCCATAAATGCATGGCCTGATTACACACAAGACACTTGCACAGATTTTGCAGTGAAGACAGACCATTGCAATAATCCGGTGCATTCTCCTGTGCTGGTTCTTCCCTGATTTACACCAGTTGCCCCGCCCACATTCTCCCAGCTCTGTGCAGTCTTTACAATTTAAGCACCTGTCCTCTGTATATCCTCTCTATTGCCCCATAAAACGTGCATGAGGGAGGTATCTCTCTCCTCTAATGTTATTGTCAGTGTGGCTAATTCCAGCGACACACCACCTTCGTTGGCTCCTACCTCATCAATCTTGCATTTGTTGCGTTTTCAGCTCTGCTGTGCGCAGTTTGCCTCCATGTCTCAGGCCGCATGGCTCCTGTGTCGGGTAGTTAATCCAGAGTATAACGGTGGCTTTTGGCTCTAGCATTTCCCCTTCCCCACCCCCCCCCCTTTCCCCCCCCCCCCCCATCGCGTCTCAATGCCGTGCTGAGTGTCGGAGAGCACGGACTTGATTTCCCTGAAGGCCGCACTGGCCGACTCGATGCAGCACTGATCCCGATTTTTTTTCTTTTCTTTTTTTTCCTCGATCCCTAACCCTGCTACTCCTGCCAGCCCGTCTTATTACCTGCCTACAGTACAACTACTTTGCTCCAAACACTGTATAAAGCTGCATTTAGCTAGCACTTTAACTCCCCCCTGCACCCAACGTGAATGCTAATATGAGTTACTGATTGGAGGCGCCAGAGAGCTGAGCAGCTGTAATTGACCAGTTTTGGAAGGGTGGACCTTGGAAAATAATAGCATGTCTAAACCTGAGGCTGTATTCCCTCGTTGATATTAAAGGAATACATCAAAACCTTTTGTTGACTTATGTAATCCACTATAATCAAATTCACACTTTATTTCCTTACCATGTTGGAGAGAAGCCAAACGCTGTCAAATCAAATCAGTTAAATTACAACTTCTATGTTTATTAGTTTTGATTGATCTTCTTTAACAACAACAGCTCAGATCCAATCTCTGACATCCTGGTTTACTAAAACAATAACAGAAGTAGTGAATATAACTTTCCCAAAAGGCGTTGTCGCCCTGGATATGGATCACTGCCAAAGTCCTGACCCGCCTGGTTCGGGGGTTCGTCGATAGCTTGTGGACCGGGGATGCAGAGGGGTCAGAGGTGGCTGCTGGTCTAGTCTCCAAAGACCTAAGTCCAAACAAAGGGCAGAACATTGAGCTTGTTCTTGGTGCTCTCCACTGACTCAGCAGATCACAACAACAAAGAATGGAAAAAAACACAAGAAGACGGAGAGAGTTGAAATGCAGGTACTTAAAGAGTGTTGCTGAGTCGCTGTAGCTCAAGAGGGGAGAGGCGTGTAATCAAGGCCAAAAATAAACATATGTAAGGCTAAATTTATGGTTTAAATAATGCATATTTGTAGTTGTAGAAGCAGCAGTAGCAGAGTTTAAATCTCTTTTTACAAACTATTTTCACTGAAAAGTGAAGCCAATGTGGAAGTGCCTTAATCTTGCTTTGTTTCTTATGGCCATGGGGGGGGGGCGACTCTGCAAAAAGAAGTCTGAGTATCTGTGAGACAATGACTCTACTTCTCGCTCGATTTATTACCTCAGTAAACATTCTGGTTGCCTAAAAATGTCTTATTCAGCGTTTGGTTGTTCTTATCTCCATCCTCTCGTGTCAAATCTGCTTCCAAAAAACAAAGATGGTGATGACTAAAATGCCGAACTTGAGGCTTCCAAACCAATGGGGAACGTCACTTTGACAGCATCTACAGTCCATGATGCTAAAGTGGTACCATAAGCATCATCATTTGGAGTGTAGGGCCGCTGACAAAGTTGGGAGTGAGAATGTATTGCAATTTAAGATTCATAAAAGATAAACACTAAATAATATGATATTAAGCATTATGTTAGAATAACCAGTGCACCAGTAAAACAACATGTTTGCGTCATTCAAACATTTATTTAGTTATGGACCGATATCTCTACTGGATCTGCACTCTGGCCTGCTCGACGCTGCTGATATATGAGCAGGTGTTTCAGTTGTAACCCGGCTGTTGGTTTTAGATGCAGGCGACAGCAGTGAGGGAGCGTAGATGTGTGTTCACTTTGGGTTTAACAGTAATGTCAGTCTGATTGGCTCCCTAAATTGTGCCGGATTGCCCTGAATATTGGGAGCAAACACAACAGATGGAGTTTAATGCTCCAACAAACCCGAGGCACCCAATAACGGGTTCTCAGGTAGCCATGCAAAGGTAGTGTTTGTCCGATCGATAGTTGAAGGAACAGTGAGGAAGTGATTACATGACTGGGTTATTAATTATAAAAATATGCTTAATTAGCTCCTCAAGGGACCCTTTTATGGGCGAGTAATTAATGGGGCAATTAGTGTGATTAGGAACTACTAACAGAAGAAGCTGATAGAAAGGAGATGACATTGCATTTAAGTGGACATTTTGGAGCAGAAAGTAAAAGCACTCATAGATGGATGATTTATTTATTTTGTGTGTGTGTGTGTTCGGGGTGGGGGGGTTCCCTTTTTAATTGGGCCATTTGTAAATGGCACAGTGAGATGTCTGTTTATCTAGAAACAAATTAGTCTTGCACTGAACCATGGCTGTTTGGAAGTGTTTGTGTTTAATTGAGATTTTAATGATAATCTCCACCACCACCACCATGTCTTATACGTACGTGTGGTGGCATCCTTTCCTCATACCTTGTATGGAGCTTTGGTTCCCGATCTTGTCTGGTGCCATTTCCATCCGTCGTATTAACTTCTAATGGTACAGAGGCAAAAAACCCATGATACATTATTTTCTATATCTAGGCAGTTCATGCCTGATGGGTCAGTTAGTATGTATAATCTGAAGTGGAGATATGAGTTTTCATATCCTATATGAATAAGTGGCTGGAATTCCACAGAGAAATTACAACGGTGGAGTTTCTAATTGACTATTTAAATGTCTTCAGCCGCCCATGACTGTGTGTGGGGACAACAGGAGACAGCATCCCCGTAACACACACACACACACACACACACACACACACACACACACAGCTATAATGGAGATGCTAAACGGGAACTTACTCCACCACTACTAATTTCCAATGCAAATGCGCCCCCAGTCTGGCAATTACACATCAGGTTTCAACCTTGAATTAATGTCAAATTGAATCTGAATACATTTCTAAGCATCATAAATCAAATGACTTTTTCGTCTGTGGATGAGCAGCTCGTGTATTTTGTTGCAGTCATTGAGTCTTTAGGCACAAGTGTTACGAAAATGCGGTTTTATTTTAGGATTTACCTGCTGGTAAAATATGTTTTAATAACACGTAGTTAAAGGTTTAAAATTTGTTCAGGTCTGTCTTAAAATAATAGTCAGGTGGATATTGGGGACAGGTTTTGCTTGATGCTATCATTCTCCCTTTGCATACCTGCCAATAAGGGATCCCATTCTAATGCATCTTCAATGTGATTAATGGGCGACAGAATCCACAGTTTGTCCAAAAATGTATTCAGAACTTTATCTGAAGCTCATATGAGGCTTCAGCAGTCTGAGTCAGACAGATTAAGTGAATACTCCAAAGCTACAGTACTTGTGTAGAATTCCCTCTTTGTATTTCCCCGTTGAGCTGCAGTGCAGGGACTGTAACAACTAGAGTTTGGTTGTAAAAGAGCTGTAACTTTGGAAGGTATTTATTTAACTTGGACTGCTGCTGAAGCCTCATTTGAGCTTAAAAAAAAAAAAGCCTGAACACATTTTTGCACAGAACCCAGGAGGGGATCATTTAATAACCTCAACCTTATGAACAGGAGGGGTGATTATAGTAAGACACAGATCTATAAGACAATGATTGCAGTTCACCATCCCACCGGAAGCAAGTCCCTGTGCATCATGTGTGGTCCTCCACATGAGTTCCTGTATATCTGTGGACTGAAAACACTGATCAATGTGCTGGTTCTGCCCCCAGGACCCAGTACCACCTGTACGGAGGAGTCTTGCTACCATCAGGGGGTTTGTCTTCAGCAGTGGGAGGGCTTCACCTGCGACTGCACCATGACGTCCTATGGAGGTTCATTCTGCAACGATCGTAAGTGAAACGTTTTCTTCAGCGATGGTTTGAGTGCGTGTCTGGAGTGAGTGGTGCAGGTGGATAGCTGGTGATAGGGCTTAGAGTTGAAGCTCTACACTCAACATGCCCTCCTCTTCTAACCTATTACTAGCACGTTATTCATAGTAACACCTCGGATTGCACAACTCGGTTCACCGTGAGATTGGCTCCTCGGCTCTCGAGGTGCTGCGAACGCCCGCTGTGAGAAGAAGCGCCGATTCAAGCCCTGTGTCCCTGTCATGTGGTCGCCTGCTGGGTGGCTGGAAGCAAGGGAGCTAGGAGGAAGGAGAGTAGGGAGAGAGGGCTCCAAAGAGATTCATGGCTTTTATTTATTTGGTTTTAAGTTTCTTTCCTGAGGTTGACAGTCTGTATTTATCGTGGCTAATGCTTTTACTGAGTGCAAACAGTGAAGCTGCGTTGTATACTTTTGTCTTCGATGTGTTCACTATGCTGCATTGAAAAGACTTCATCTCATGGGTGAAACTGCTCAGGAAGATGGATGTGTTTTTCAGTGTTCAAGAATTGCGCAACATAGAGCTCCTGTACAATTAGCATTCAGCGCTCCTCACAGGATTGATTTAAACAGGGGCAGAGGTAGGGTGACAGGCTAATAGACCTGTTTGCATGAGTCTTCATTTGCTTATTAAGTGCTGGGTGTGGAGTTAAACTGTATCGCACAAACCATCTTCTCTATTTTGTTTTGGGTTTCATTTGTGATGGAGTTTATCTTTGATTGTTGTCGTGTTGGTTGCCATGTTAGCTAGACAGAATGTGATTGGTTGTGACAGTAAGGGGATGATTAGCAAGGTGCTCCTTTGGCTCTTGGAGGACTCAAGCGAGGGGAAGGCAATAATAATAGCTGCTCCGTCGGCATGACAGCCATGCCGAGATAAGCAGAGAGATCCCTCGAGGAGAGCAAATGATGAGAAGAGGAGAGGAGAGGGGTGCTGATTCCTGCTTTCCAGTTGTTGCCTGTGGGGAGTGCTTTGCGGTCTTACCGCGCCGGCTTCAAAGATGACAGGTAGAACTGTGTGGCACCAGGGCGCATACCAACATGTGTTCTGTGGAGAGAGCTAGAGGGATGTGTGTGTTGTGAGAGAGTGCGTAAAGTGGAGGGAAGGACTTCGCCGGCAGCCTGAACAAAGACATTGTTAAACTGCAGACAAAATTCTAGAACGACTATTTTTGTGCACTAAACTAGGTCAAACTCCATGAAAATCTCACACATATGGGACTCGACGGAAGCCCTGAAAGGCGAAAAAAAAATAAAAAAAACCCTGATTCATTTTTTATTCTGATTCAAGAACAGGTGAAAACAATTATTTTGCCAGATTCCCTATTCTTTATTTTGTTTTCATCTTTGAAAGCAGTGGGGAAAAAATAATAGAAGGTGATTTTCTTTTTTTTGTAATTTTTTATTTGGTCAGGATCTTTTTTTTTTTTTTTTTTTTTTATCCATACAAACATCATTAATTCTTATTGAGTTCCTATTGAGAACCTGGCCTAGTAGTGCACTTCAGCCTTTTGGGCATGATTAATGGGTAGAACAATAACCAACACTTGGAAAAAAATTTCCTGGAAAAAAAAATAATAATCACCTATCATAACCTTTTATTTGCCTGTTTTCACAGATGGAAAAGCATCATATAGAATATATATAATCCTGTTCTAAGGTCATAAGCACAGCGGATGAAACAATTTGGATCACTCAATAGTGTCTCAGGGCTTCCGTAGCGTATCATCACTGACTTATTATTCATCTTGGTTCTGAATATGCAATACTAGTATTATGGGTTCACTGGCTGCTGTTTAAAGTTCACTCCCCTCCACTCGTTGTCATCCTGCAGTGTTTTCTCACTGAACAGTAGCCATACTTACACAATCACACACACAGTCCTATTAATGTGTACATACTGTATACATGTTGTCAAATGTGTTCTACAACAGTGTGCATGCATTGTTATAGCTGCTTTCTGTTGCTGCTTTCCTTCCTCACAGCAGCTGCACATCTTCAGACCTGCACTTCAGTCTTCATTTCTCCCGGCCTGGAAAACACATTTCATCTCTTGACCTTAAGAGCCTTCCTCGAGTCGAACTTTGGGCTCCTTCTCTTCGTCGTCTTCTCTTCCATCACTTTGCGTTTTCGTACTTGTTCGCCACACAAACCGCTCTGCGTCCTTTAAGCCTTTTTCTGGACTTGCACAATCACCAAATCAGCAATTGTCTCATTACGCCAACCTTCGTGGAATCTTTCTTGAACCTGCTCTGAAATCAAAGGTAGGGTTTGTCGGCTAGCATTTTTAATGTGTATGAAACCGATGCGCATGGTGAGGATGATTTGCATTGTTTTGTCTTTACTCCAGTGTAAAATAGCTTCCCTCTCTTCCCTGTCATGTGGCCTTGGTTTGTCTTCTACATATCTGAAGATGGACAGCTGTGAAATGGTTGTGCAACGCGTAACATCGGGCCAGAATTTTAGTTTAAAACATTGTAAAAACGTTATCAGAAGAATGTGAAGTAATAGTTTCGAGATATCTTCTGTCAACCAGCAAGTCCCGGCCCGTCCTGTCTGGTAATACCACTTGTACCTCGAAAGGCGATAGTGAGCATAGTGTCCAGAGAATGAAGAAGTACAGGAAGGAGACGGTGTTATAGAGTGTCTGTGGGCTTGTCAATAATACAGCCAGGACTCTTGTGCGTTTTGATTCAATCCAAAAGGTAACATGCTGGCCCTCGTTTCTTTGGAGCAGGTGGCTGCAGGTACTATGCACCTTTTTATTCCTTATAGAATCCCTCTGTAGCCACAGAAATCAAATAGCTTGCATCCCACCCTTCCGCGTCTGCATGCGTAATGAGAACGAGACGGGGATAAATGGGCGTATGGGTTGTATGTCTTTGTAGCTATACAAAAGAATACAGACCCATGCAATCAGAAGAAGGGACCGAAATAGGGCCAGTAAAATGAATCACAAAGAGCCACCTTGCCGTGTGATCACACTCTTTATGCGTCACCCAGCAGCCATACTAGGAGAGATGCAGTGCATTCGTACAGTACAGAACACACATCAGTTGCTCACGTGTCTTGTTTATAGTCTCTCAGACGTGCACATATTTCCATTTTGCCAAAATAGTTTTCATTTTGCTTTTAAAAGAACAATGCATGACTTTAATAGAGTGATTGCCACTGCTTTTCATTCGCTTAAGAGAATGACAAATGATCATAATTATTCTCCCAACGTTGCCATCTGCTGTGCCCAGTCGGCGTATGTGTGTACATGTGTTGTTGGAATACGCTGCTCTATTAACAACAGCAATAAGCCAGCAAAAGAAATGCTCCAACACATGACACGGACGGACACATAATGCTTCGCTAAGAGTCGACTTTCACTTGGTACATTGCTTGATGGAGAACATCTTTAGTCTCTTTTCCTCCGTGTAAGCATTTCCTCATTTGTTTCACTCTGGGTGGAAACGTTGTCAAAACTACTGACAGTACAGTTATTATTTATGAATAGGCATACACGGAGTAGATATTAAACACGAGGAGTGTTCAATTTCATCAACATTGTCGTTCCATCCCAGCTAAACAGAAGTACTTTGTCTTTTTGTTACCTGTTGGACATCAGCCACACCTATTATAGGAAATACTTTATCACATTTCAGTGCCCAGAGGCGAGGGCAGGGGACAGAATACGATGTGACACGCTGAGAAGCTGGTTATAAAACCGTAGCAGCCCGGGGTTATCTGCTCCGGTTGGTGCCGTTGATGAGGCCCTGCTCCGGGCTGCGCCCACGTGGATGTCTCTCAGGTGTTATTTAAAGCCCGCCCCCATGTCTCATCAAAGATTCAGATGTTTGTTTTTGTTAGTGGGGTTGTTTTGTCCGTTTTTAAAAATAGGTTTACCTCCGGGTCCACTCACTGTTAGAAATGGGTGTGTTTACTTTTAAATGGTACACCAAAGCATTTTAAATGAGTTTTTGCAGTTGGAAAAAAAACACAGAACAATGGAGAAATGAGTATATGAATACTGCAGTACAAGATAAGGTGTCTGTCTTTGGAAGTGATCGCCATAGCCCGGATAAAGGGAAGCTCCCCGCCACTCACTCCTGCTGAATCTATTTGTCTAGTTCCTGTGTAGCAACGCTGCTGAGCGGTGCGACAGTTCATATTGTGATGGGTGGGTATGTGTGAGCAGCTGAAGTAAATCCCAACCCCCATTTGCTTGAATATTGTTTGCACCTCATCAGTGACCTCTGTTGCTGGTCGGTTTGCTCTCGCTGGCCTACCGCGCTGCACTCTGGGGAGGCTAATACATGAAGCGCGGCTTGGAGGAAGGAGCAGATACAGATGAAACTCGCCATCCCTCTTTTCTACACACAGTCCACTGACCTCGGCAGCCACATCCAAACACAGCTGCTCTCCAACAGCATTTAATATCAAATGGATCCCCTTTTCAGAAACAGCCTCTGTGTTTCTGCTCTCATCAACAGTCGGAACATTTGCACTCATTTGATATTACACTCGAAAAAAACACTTGCAATTGAAACTGGAGATTGTTGCACATACTGTACCATTGTGTTCATGCACACAGATACGTTTGAGGCACAACAAATGGAAAAAAAGCTGTCTTAAATCCCCTCGTACACACACACACACTCGCACACCAGATAGAGCATTTGTTATTCAGCAGCAGCCCGCGGTGATTGACTGGTCTATTTGTCTCTGCGTAGCATATAAGTGGGCCACTTGGTATTCTGCCTTATTCATCTGGAACCAGCTCAGACAGCGATGCTGTGTAAGTGCGTACGGTGTGAAGGCTTTGTTTCTCTCTGTCTCTCTCTCGCCCTCTGTTTATGTGAGGGAGGGGAGCGAGAGAGAAAAAGACGAAGAGGGAGGTGCAGGGAGGAGCTGGCTGGGTCCGTGCAATTCTTGGCTGGGCGTTGGCACAACACGTGCATGTGTACAATGAATCCAGCTGCCGGTGCATAGTGCTGTCAGGCATACTAATTGAGTGCAGAGTTCCAGGGCGTTTGCAGGCGTCACTGCTGATTTCAATCTGCCTCCTCTCCCAATCCTTCATCACTGTTCTGTTTTGTCTCTATTATCACAAAAACCAACAAGCATCAACCTGCTGTCTTACGACCCATCCATATTGAGACTTAATATATGATACTATGTTACTAAATATGATACTTTATACCTATATTTAAAAACGTTATGTCAGAAGGTACATTTTTGACCAATATTAGTAGAAAATAGACTTGTCGATATTTATTTATTGTGTCCTTTATTAAGGCCATAGGAGGGCCATAAATATATGAACTGACTAACAATTATAAAGCACTAAGTGCAGCCTAACCTGTTTGGTTCAGTTAAAAAGAGTTCAGGTACGTTTGCCTGGTTGATAAGGTTCATCAGTTAGTTGAAACCTGTTGCGAACCAAACAACCGAACGGAGCCCGCTTGAAAAGATGGGCAACAGTGTTAAGATGGACAATGCTTTCTATGTCCATCTGCTCGTCATCATTCATAACATGCGATCGATTTGCAGTCTAATAACTAATAACGAAGTAATAACAAAGCTTAAAATCTCTTATTTCTTCGTGAGCTCTTTGTGACACCAAAATAACTTAAATATACACATCCGAAGCATTAAATTGCTGCAGAAACTTCTGTCACTGAATTTGATTTCCCCCCTGAGGGTCCTTATGATGTAGGATCACTATCGGCAAAACTCTCCAATCAATAAGTAACCTGTCAGTCTGTATAACTTCATGTTACCTCCTCTTGATGGTTTATTTAAAATGAACTAAACCAGAACTAAAATGCACTAAAACAAATGAAGCCAGCTACAGGTGTGAAAGCACCATAAGTGTTGTACTCCTTGCCTTTGACAGCCTACTGTTCATTCTTAACAGGCTTGATGGGTTTCAGCAGGCGTTGGTCATGCCTAGCCCCTCTCGCATTCTCTCCTCGGCAAATTATAATGAAACCTGATTACTGAAATGCATTCGCTCTCATCCTGACCGGCAACTCTACAGGTGATCATTTGCTCGGTGCATCGCTTGCGATGAAGATGGGACTAAAAAAGGTGGAAAAAAGGAAAGCAGAGGAAATAAAAACCAAAGATGGCTGCTGGTCTCGAGAGTGAAATAGCCTCATGAATCCTGCCACACAGAGTGTAATGCACTTGGTTGAGGCTTAACATCGATTGTCAGGCCGCTTGTTGTGATGAAGGTCACATCGGCTTCAACATGGACGGACTTAAGGGGGGAGGCTTTAGCCCTCTCAGATTCTCATCACCAGCCAAACAACTCACAAGGAATGAGTAAGCAGAGCCGCAAAGCTCTCAGAGGAGAAATAAAAAACCTCTCCTCAAAACCCCTGATCCAATAAGGGAAATCTGTTCTGACCCAGAAGCCGTCTGGGACAAAGACGAGCATGGCCGCACATAAAACTTAGAAGGTGTCTGACTAGCTTTTTTTTGTTTTATTTGCTCATATTCTCTCTAACTCTCCATTCTTATTTGTTGTTGATTGTTGTTATCCACTCCTTCCACCTCTTTTGCGGCTCCCACCTTCTCTTTGCACCGTTTGCCAGCCGGCCCCAAAGAACTGCTGTCCGGACCTCGTAATTAACCGGCACCTCATTAGGCCAGAAACACCGTGTGAATCCTGAATAATCACTTGGCTTGCTATTTTTTTTTTTTTTTTTTCATGCCCGTAAATAAACACACACACACACACACACACACACACAAGAACCCTCTCTACTTCTCAGTTGTGGGCCGCTCCGTAAATGAGATGGAGGGAGGCCGGGGAGGTTGCCGCTATCTTTCCATTTGCAGACACTGCGAGTGAAAGCACGGGCAGAGAAGTGAGAGGATGGATGGAATGCAGGAAGAAAAAGGAAAAGAGAGAGAGCGCGATTAAGGGATGAAATAGTGTTTGGCCGTGCAGAGGCAATTTTGGCTCCCCCAAAAGAGGGCAGCGCTAAGCCCATTGGACTTTAGAAGTCACCATGTCAAGAGCTTGATGGGTATTGGTTGAGGGTGGACGGCCACATTCTGTGGCATGTGGTGCCGAGGGCGGCAGGTGAAAGTAATAGCGTGGCTCCACATATGGCTTTGGCGGAAATCGTGCTGGTATTAATTGAAATTTTCAATCAGCGTGCCAATTTTCAAAACCCACAGAACATTTGCAGTAGAGGCGAAGATATCTCACCCATAATAACTTTAATAGGGAGCATACATCTGTTGTGCTTTGAGCTCTTAAGTCCTTCAATGGCCATTTTGTTCCTCGGGTAGGTAGGCCAGACGTGCACCTGTTTCTTTGGGTGAAGATACCCAAATAAACTTTTCTTTCGGTCTTGATGACTTTTTTTTTTTTTTTTTTAATTCCGCGTTGAGCCAGTGCAGATTTTCCACCCCTTGCTTGGTTTTAATTAAAGATCGGGTGAGCTTTTAAACCACAGTGTGCATGAAGGGGCGATTAATGGGGCTTTGTAATTGCTTCGAGACCACTCCAGCCACTTGCACACATTATCAAAAGCCTTCGACTCTACGCCAGAATAAGAACACGAGAGGTGGGAGGGATGTTTATGCGTGGCATTGTGTGGACTCTGAGAAAGTGGATCAAACTATAACAGCGGGTAAAAAAATTGTGGAAGCAATTATTTCTCACAGTTACACAGATCACACATCTCATGTCAGTCGATTCCTTTGTTGACGCTTTGTAAATAGCAGCATCACACGTGTGACTAATGTCAATACTCTGGACCTGATTGAAATCAGTGGAGCAAATGCCTCCGCAAATACCATACACTCCTTCTGCAGTCTCAATACATAAAGTACATGACTCAAATAGGTGTTTGTGTGTGTGTGTGTGATGCTTTTTTGAATGCTACCACAGTGTTGTCACAGATTGAAGTAACAGACAGGCGCTAAAAGGCTTTCAGACATCAAATTTTTTATCCATTCAGTCTTTTTTTATGAATGGATCTGTTACTCTATTGCAAGAGCTTACTTATATCATTATGTTTCTTCAGCTTTAATTATACAAATCATGTTGCTTATGAGAAAATATTTAGAGTTGTCTCTGACATAGTTAAATCCAATTTGTCAAGTATTTTCCTATTGTTAAGATATTGTGACTAGTGCTTAGCTGTGGTGCTGTTTGTTGCGTGTGTACAATGCAGCACTATCCAGAGTACGTAAACGGAGTGCAGATCGATACAGACGGAATGACAGACAGTTTCTTAGCCTGCTTGCTTTTCATGGTTTTTAAAATGCGTGTTCTGATTAATACACGTATTCTTTGATTTCATAATCGTAGCCTAATTGAGTTGTTGTTGCTCCATGAAATTAGTGCGTACATGGCAATGTATTCACACACTCTAGGGAGACTGATTGAAAGCATGCGAGTTATTTTCAAGTTTGCATTAAATGTTTTATTAATGAGCTGATATTTAAGCCAAATAGGTTATATATAAAACATTCTTTATTGGAAGTAGAATCAGTACCCCTGTATAGCCGTAATAGAATGATCCATTGTTCCATAGCCACGTATATCCTTTACAGTTTCTCTAAACACATGTCGAATACTTCAGGTAGCAAACACCAGAAATGATTACTTACACATATTTAATATATACTGTAGGTGAGGTGGGTGAAACGTGTCAGGTTGCACGTTAGGAATGTGCACTTGTCACAGTACGCCCTTTTGTTGTCACAGTACTTCTAAGTGTTGGACATGGACAGAAGGTATCGTTTTTGCTAGCATGAATGGCAGCAGCAATACAAGCAGAAGCAGAATTTATCACTTGGAGTGCTGACCACCTGAAATAATAGCCGGAGCTTCAAGGATGACTGCACTCCCAGAATGCATCACACATTGGATAGCAATGTGTCCGCATATAGGATTTGGTGGGAGGACATACGGCTATTTCATATTTTCTTTTTCTCTATGCACGCCTACAAACACTCAGGAAACTCTGCTGAGAACGTAAATGTCTCCTCAGGGCATCTGCAAGGAGGGAGACCTTTACTCAAGTTGACACGGTAGATCATCAGGACTGACACGTGCACACGCGCACGCATACGAGCACACATTTCCCTTGTATTTATCCCGATGGGGGCTGAGGTGTTTAAGTTGAGCTGACAGTCTCCCCTTCACCTTGTCTTCCCTCTCCGCACTCCCTCCTCTCCCTCGACTCCTCCATCACCTGGCCCTCGATTCCCTGTGCGACTCCCATTTTTTTCACGAAAATATTGTCAATCACCTTTTCCGTCTTTCACCCATTTGTAACTTCTCTAAATCTTTGCTTCTTTTGTGATACACAAACAGCAAGATCAGACTTGGTGGCTTCTGTGTAGAGGTAGTAGAGTCAGACAAATGCCTTGCTTTCTTCACTTGTTTTTTTTGGGTCTATGGTAATTTCATCTCCACATGAATGCAGTGGTGATAACGCATGCTAACATGCTAAAGATAGCGCCATAACAAAGTCGGATTAGATCGGTGATATGGATACAATAATATGTGATTTCTAGCTGATTAAACACAGTGTTTTACGCCCACACTTTGTTCTACATGCTTCATTAAAGACATCATCCCCACATTGTTCGAGGCGATGATGATGCTGATAAAGCATTTAAAATCGGCAATTATAAACAGAAAAAAATAACTTTTTGGTGGATTTTGGAGGTAAAGAAACTGAAAAACTCATCCAAAGTTCTTGTTCTTGTTGAGAGACGTATTCATGAGGCACTGCATGCTCATGAACTCTTGCAGCATCCTTGAGCAAGAATGCTATTTGCACATTCTCCGCAACAATTGATCATCTGATAGCCAGAAGCTTAAAATGTGTTTTGACAACTTCATCTCAAGCTAATAATGAACTGTTTTCAATGGCATGAATGATTGCTGTAATGTAGCGGCAACACATTCCTTGAACAGAAGCCGAGTGGTTGCGCGTAAGTTTGAGTGAACGCGCTCTTTGTTAGCTGGATATGGTCGGGACATAATATAATGCAGTGTGTCTTTAACAGCCAGTACATTCTATGTGGCGTGTCAATGAAATGTCTGCTCCGGTCTATCCGTGGAGGTGTTGTAATCGTCCCATTTAAGCGATGATAATCCAGCAGAGTTCACGGCCATGTCAGCTTTTTCTTGTGCTGATGTAATTGGAAATGGTGTTGCTTTCATGCCACATAATATCCTCGTTGAATCTGGTGTGAAAGTATTTCATGACAAAACCACTTCAATAAGATATAATGGCGTGTGCTTACATTCCAATCAGTGTAGGTTAAACTGACTCCCTCCTGCTCATCGGCTGTTATATGTTGTACTCTGTTGGACTAAAACTGCCCTGACATCCTCCCCTCTATCTCTAGACCAGTAATGGAATTCCCCAAGCAGAAACGCCGTGGCCATTTTAAAACGGGGTCTGAATCAGGGGGGCTAGTGAGGTGATAAATGATGGCGGCCGAAGAGGGCGATGAATCAGGAATATCCCTCTCCGCTTCCCTCAAGAGTTAATATACATGGAGTTGCATTTCACTGCATATACTGTCACATTTTAATAGATTTTATTTTGCCCCTCGCTTGTCACCAAACCCCTTTTGCTTAAGCCGTGCGTGGAATTTCAAATCATCTTGGGTTTTTTTACAATGTGTCCAGAGAGAGATCGCATTGATGTTTATCTCTTAAGAAGTATTTTTTTGTAGGACTGTTTTCTACCGTGATAAAACTGCATTGTAAAACCTACCCTCCAGTGTATGTGCTCCTCCCTTTGCCTTAAGACCTTTTGACTCACTTAATGAAGATATGTTGGCACGGTCTATGTGCTTCTGTGCCCCTGCGTTACTTTCATGGGATGTGCTGTGTTGGGATTCTCTCAGCGTTACTGCTTCATTTCCTCGTGTTCTTCTGTAATCTGAAGGATGACGGGGATGCGCCGAGGAGGAGGGAGGGAGAGGGAGAGAGACTTTAAGAACAACACTATCTGACACTTTCTTTTCACTTTATTTCTATATTACTGAGGTTCAGTTGCTTATAGGCAGTCACTCTGGCTAATAACATTGAAAATCTAGATCAATGATGTACCCATGCAGCACCCTCACAACTGCATTACATCAAACCAATGCGTTAATCTTCCCCTCACTATCTTTCTTTGGTCATTCTTCCCTATATTTTGGTGATAAGGGATGCTACAAAAGTATATATTGTTCCCTCTAGAGCATCTATTTTACATGCACCACGATATTCGCAACTCTTTATTCATACTTTCTGTAGCTACAATTTCAAAGCAATTACATTATCACTGAGTAGTTTTCAAGTCCTTGAAAAGCAGTGATGCACGTTCTGTTTATGTGCTCTACACATGTGACTCAGCTGTTTTGCCGCTCCTCATTTGATCCTTACTTTCTTGTTGTTGCCAACCATACAGTGCAGCACATTATTTAATGTTCGATTTCCTGTTCATGTTAGAGTAACCTTTGCAGCCGCAGGAAAAGTCTGTGTGCAGATTTTATAAATGAGCTTCAGCCTTACTTTAATTTGCGGACGCATACCGAGGTGTAAGTATTATTACAAATATACTAATGGTGCAGATTTGTTTTTGGGGACATTCATACAGATCAAGCATTCCATTTGTCTGTTGTGTTTAAAATGATAACCTTCTCGCCCTGTCTCATTATAATGGTTTGGAAATCACTCCAGAATGTTGTAGCCTTTGTATATTTTGCTCCTTCACACTGACACATGAGTCCACCTCACAGTGCATCTGAGGAGGGCCCGGGATCGATCGAGGCCAGGCATATGAGCGTAACAAAGTAGACAAGTGTCCTTGAGCAGAGCAGAAAGCACACTAATAACAGCCAGTGATGACGGCCCACTTCACTCTGAAATGCGGCCACTCTCACCGTGGCTCTGTAACACTGATAATACATTTGTTTCGGCACCCATCAGAGAATCTAGCAGGATATTAATTGTGTTTCGGATGCTGAGGAAGATGCACCCGAAGCATCCAACCCGTCTCCATCAATCATCTCGTTGCTGAGTACTCTGTACGCTCTGCTCTCTACCTGACAGATCACTCACTACAGATGCATCTATCTTGTGTTTACCGACTGTGTTTTCTTACTTGAAAAAAATGCCAGAACCTCTTCCCTACTCCCTTGTCTCTACACCTGTGCTTGGCACTTCCTGTATTATTCATGGAGATGCTGTTCTTTGTGAATAGAGTAGCTTCGGGCCGCCCAGTCAGCTGGCGTGTATCAGAGGCAACCATGGGCAGGCCTGACAAAACAGTCCTACTGTAAGAGCTTTTAAAAAAGGGTGGAGGAATATTAGCAGAAGAATGGTACCATGTGCTTCTCAAGAATCCTTTCTAGGTAGACCCTTTCACATACGGCTTTAGGTATAACCCTTTACATGAATTATCGGGCAAACGCTGTTTAATAATTCATTTGCATTATGTTAGTTGCTTTGTTGTCTAAATCATTCCATTCAGTCAGGATTAGCCAGAGAACATATCAGTTTTTTATTTTTTTAATTCAGGTGAGTTAGTTGGCTATGAATAGAGTTGAATTTGTATTCTATATGATGATTACACAAATACATGATGGGACTTTATTTTAGGTAATTCATCATAGTAACACTTGTCCATTGCACCTGGGAAATTGGAGATTCCATCCATCCAAAATCAGGCAGTTTTCACCTCACAGTTGCTTTTAAATCGAGCAAAAGATAACTACTAATACGAGCTGAGCAGTGTCATTACTTTACACGGCTGTGTGTTCTGAACCCGGGCGGCGATTTTACAGTATGCCATCAGCATCAGTGTTTCTTCCATCACAGCTGCCACTGTTGTTGTCACAAGCGTCTCCTTCAATGGTCCCCTCTTATCCGTAAATCCATTGGGAGAGTTTGCCTTTCACCTTCCTCTGCCATGAATGAAGAGGCTGAAGAATCACTGCCCACCTACCTGTAGGGGAGATGAATTGATAATCACATGCGACTCTGGGATTAGCCTGAGGGCCGTCTAAAGCTCATTGAAATGCTGTGAGAGAAGAGAGAGAAGAGATTGAATTGTTTTTTTCCCCTCGCTCTCTCTCCTATTACCCCCCCACCCCTTTCCCCAAAGACACTCACACCACCTCCACCCATGGATCCTACAGTTAAATTTAGCTGTCCTAATTCCTATTGTCACCTCTTCAGTCTCTGCCAGTAGCACTCACTATGTATTCATATCCCTTTTTATTTTTCATTTCAATTTGGCATTAAATGGCATTATCTATGTAACCAGTGTGGTGCATGTATTTGTATAAGTTACTCTAAATGGACATAGGATGAAGCAATGCATGGTCTCCTGCCATCATACTGGAAAGTAATGTTTGGCATTTTCATCCCTCTGCCCTTACGAACACTTTTAGTTGCTCTTGCAACATAAAAGTTTTATTTTTCCATGTATTCTTTATGGAAAACCATAAAATGCTGATGTTCCTCAATAAGAAATATCCCCCTGCTTTCCCTCAATGATTTTCTGTTTATGGTGAGGTTGACTTTCCAATAGATGGCTTACAGACTCCTAAATTGGCCTATCTTTGCTACTTGCCGCAGATGGAGCATGCATGAGTAGTCTGCACACAGGCATTAAGTGTGTTTCGATCTAAAAAAGCCCATCAGTGTGGCTCTCCTCCGTGTGCAAATGTGCACACAAGCTCACAAGCTCACATGCCCTCCCTCCACAGACACGGACACACAGCTTATAAATACCCCCTTTTTTGTGTTATTCCACTCTCTGGATAGAGGCCCGTATCGACAGACTGCACAGCTTTGCTTGATCAATAGTTTCTCTCTCTACCTCTCTCCTTTTCTGTCTCTCGCTCCCCACTCGTCTCACGTGTATCGCAGCTCTCCCATCTGATCACCTAAGATCAATTAGTTTTATCTTGTGCCTGTAGCCAGAGCCACAAAAGCTTGAACCAATCTCATTTGGTTTCATTTTCGATCAATTATCCAGTATCCAGTATATGTTGGGAGCTGGCGGGAAGGCGGGCCAGAGGGGGGGGGGGGGTCCTCTGCATCTGATTCTGTATCACGGAAATATTCATGGGCGAGGTGCGCTGCGCCTCAACCCTGATTTGCGCTGCCAGTCACCGTCGGCGGCGCTGTAATATGCCACTGGGAAAAGGCCAGGAAGGTCTTGTGAAACCATTTAAGTCGAGCTAGATTGAATACAGCTGCAGCGCTCTGTCGCTGGCACTCTTATGAACGATGAGATGCCTCTCATAGTTTCATAGATATTCAGAAACAATGCGTTTCTCTTTTCTCATGATTCACAATGCCCCCAGTATTGAACTGCCTTGATTCAGTAGAATCTATAATAGCAGCTGATTTGACATCAGAAAGTCATCCACACTGATAATGCAATCGCTGCAGCGGCTAATGAAAACACCGAAATAAATCTAGTCTCTAGTAGCTCAATTGTGATTGAAAGTATGTGTTTTCTTTCTCTGCCAATCCCCACATGTATGTGTTCAGGGCTTCCCAGTGTTTATCAACTACAGCACATAATTAAACAAGTATTCATTCATTACGCAGGTGAGACTTTTAATTAAAGGCCAGCGATGGCAGAACGGTGCAGTGGCCTGATTTTTGAATATGGTACATGAAGAAAAGAGGGATTAGGAAAGGGGGTGGAGAAATGGGGAATGTAGAAAAGAAGTTGAGCCCTGCAGCGCCCCCCCCCCCACCGAGGGCCCAGTCACAGCTTAGTGTGTAAACACACGGCAGCAGTGCACAGCAGAGAGAAGAGTTGCTCGCTCTGAAGCAAGAAATCCGGTCATTTAAGAAGCTAAAACAGCAGGCATGCCATCTCCTCCCAACCTCTTTTTATCTTTTGCAGCCGCAGCGCATTGGGAATTGTCTGGGCCGGTTAAAAATGTGTTAGTTGTGTGATTTGGAAGTGAAACTGCATTTGAATTAGCTTAGAATAAAGATCCGCAGGCTAAAGACAGACCTATAACTCTCTCCCTGTTTTTTTTTTTTTGGAGACTCTTTATAAAACACAGTGTAGTGGATGAAAGAAATGGACACACAAGGTAAAAGAGGAAAGGATTGAAGACTGAAACTCCTAATATCTCACCCCACCCTCACTCATCACTGGCGGTATTTGGGGCTGTCGAGGACTGAAAAAGGGAGAGAATCGGAACTTTTGATGTCTGGCCTGATCTGCGGTGATAAAATATTGAAGCGATTTTCAGCGCACAGTGCACACTCCTCATGTATTCTGCTTCAAGATAAAAGGCCGACCCCCGTACTGCTATACTCTCATCAATTACTCTGCGGTTGTCGTACTTCTTACCTCATAGATGCTCTTGTCCAAGCACACTTATTTTCTGTCCATGTATGTGTGAGAGAGAGAGAGATTAGGTACCAAAGTATGAATGATACTATGAGTATTGACTGGTTGGTTTGTCTCACATCAGCTGGTTTGTATGCTTTATACGCATGTTCTTTATGAGTCCGTTCACACTGTGCCCTTAAGTGCATATTGGCTTGCTTTGAGCACACATGTGGTTAGCTCCTAGTGAACGTGTGGCTCCACCCAAAACACTTAACTGACACATTCACAGCTGGTGAAATCAGCCGTGCATGTGGCCACTATTCTGACTGACAAGAGTCTTAATAAATGGTTCTGGACCTAAATCCGCTCTCAGACCTAAATCCACTCTCTCTGCATGTGATGGCAATTAAACCTGTGGTCATCTTTTCTGGTAATAATGAGGCGCACTGTCCTGGAAATTTTGAAGCCGGGAAGCTACGTCCAATCACAAGTAGTCACTCGACAGACATTGGTGACACGCTAAAGCCAGGTGTGAAGAGTTATTCACCTCAGAGGGATGCGGACACCGTCTGGATATTTCCAGCTCGTTTGTTCCTGGCTATGCTGTGCGCTCTGAATGCCCATCATATCTCTCTCTCTCTTTCTCTCTCTCCATCTCTCTCTCTTCCCTCCCTCTCATATGGCAGTGATTCATCACAGCAGTGAAACTGTGAACACAGGGAGACAAGCCAGTGAGTAGCGTATGGTAACTGCAGCTGGCACTTATTTAAAAAAGTAGACGACAAAGGGGGGAGGTAGAGAGTGGCGGGAGATGGGGTCATTTTTGAGTTCATGTGTCAACACTCCCAACTCGTCAAATGCAGCAGCTTGGTCAGTGGCCCTAGGACTCAATCTATGACACTCTAGGTAACTCGTAGATAACGTGCTATGCATACACTGTCTTTAAAAAATAAACTTCCGTCTTCACAAGAAATCACTTGTTGGGTTTAGTCAACAAAATTACTTCGTTAGACGCACTTTGTGTTACGTATAAGCTAATATTGGCAGATGTATCAATAAGACTGATGTGAGATCAAAAAAAGACCACACATCACATGTGTGTAAGTGAGAGAAAGCAGACTGTTAGGCAGGGAGAGTATAGTGGACAAGGAACGATGAGAGTGAGAGAAGATGTAGAGGAGATCCATACTGTTGGAGGAGGAGACCGTGCCCTCGCTGGCTGTGGTCTCCAGAGAACCAGCGGTGCAGCAGGAGAGGAGCACGAGTCAGCAGAGCACACACACATCCACCAATAGCAACCCTGCTTCTAGATAACATGAGCTTTAAAACCTCCTGCAATATTCTCTGATTCACCCCCCTGAATCTTTTCTCCCTCCCTCAACTTTTTCCTCCATTTCTCCATACATTTTTTACTTTAACCTTACTCATTACTTTATTTACACTCTCACTCCTTCATGCTTGCCATCTGTCCCGTATACTTTGTGCATCATTCTATTGAGTACTGCTGTGTGTGTGTGTGTGTGTGTGTGTGTGTGTGTGTGTGTGTGTGCTGAGGGAGAGGTAAAAGCGAGTGTGAGAAAAGATAAGAAAGAGATAAGATAGGAACAAGCAGGTGATTTGAGTTTAAGAAGCAGTACGTAAGCCCAGCTCTCAGAAATCACTCAGCCTTTGAACGCTGTCTTTACCCTAGTTTAATTCATGAAGCGCGTGTGTGTGTGTGCCTCAGAGAGAGAGAGAGAGAGAGAGAGAGAGCGCTCCGGTGGAATCCATCTTAGCTGGGCTCATTTTCATATCACTTCTACTTACTTCCTTTATATCTGGTAATCAGTGATCTGCCCTTTACGACGGCGTATTGGGGTCCTAAAAAATATACTGAGCTGGGGGAGAGTAATATTCCGAGAAAGAAAATAATTTCCGAGTATAAGGTCATAAAAAAAAAAAACAAAGCAGTAGGCCTATGTTGCCCGGTTCACAGCAATGTCTCTTCAAAGTACGGATTAAGTCACAAGTATTTCCTCATTGTCGTGGCCTTTGCCTCGAACTTTGTCTGTTTCTACTTTCAAGGTAATTTATCTCTCTCACCTGTCAGAGAGATGGGAAGTCCCTCTTTTAACTTGGCATCTCTACAGTTTTGAGAATATATAATTGCTTTTGAAAAAGGTTTGAGTCGCAGACATTCAGTCGTACCGTACCATTTGGTCACAAGGGAACAAAGCAGAAAATTGCCGATTGCTTTTGCTGCATTGATGTGATCGTACCACAAACAGCGTGACTTATTGGCTTTCCCTCTTGACACATAATGTTCTTCCTTTCGCTCTCATTCTAAGGCTAAATGTTGAATCAGAACTGTATTCTAAGGAGTAAAGGTTTACATGGTGATAGCAGTGATGTAATAGTAACACGTAGATGCAGCTCTTGAGAAAGTAGCTGCTTTGTGCAAGTAAAGTCATATCGGGGATTTGAGATTTGAATTGGAAGTAAACCGTTTACAGATCTGTCAGATTATCAGACTGGCTGGGATGCCTCCTGTCCCCCTTCTTTACTAACAAGCAGATGGTTCTGACCCCAGATCAAATCGGACTTAACGGAGTACACTTTACCAATATCACTGGCACTTGTATCCCCTCAACTTCACCTCACCAGACATTTATTAGCTGTTTTTGTAACTGATTTGGTCCCCTCTTTGTAGCACATTTCACTGTTGTGCCTAAACTCGCCGCTGTAGTTCCTAGGAGGCTTTATTTGTGCAGCAGGATGCCGAGGCTTACCCGGCAAACAGGTAGTACATTATTAATGATGTGCCTAAATGAGATTGTTAGTCATTGGCTGAGACGTAGAGGTCTGCTTACGTGTGCTGGCTGGCTTTCGTGCACTCAGTCACTGTGCGGATAGTCATTAAAAGGGAAAGAATTTGGAGAAACAAAGAGAAAATGGCTGTAGAAATAGAGAGAGAGAGATGATGATGGTGTGTGTGTGTGGGGGGGGGGGGAATTGGGATGGAAACGGCTTTCGGAGAGGATGAATTGCATAATTAAAAAAGTAGCCAGTGCATATTGATTGTGCAGATCCTGGGATAGGATTGTGAGGGAATGTCCTGGGAGCGGAGCTGTCCCCAGGCCAGAGTGAGAGATAGCAAGGGCAGGGGGCGAGTATAATGAGCTGCTACAAATGGAAACGTGATGCTCATTTAACCAAGTGTTTCATTTTGATGGAGACATGCTCGAGCTTGAACAGACACGTATACGTGCATTCACCCACAGAAATGCAGATATTAACATGCGGCCGTGCAGACATACTGCAGATAAAGACACACACACTTTGAAAACATACATCAGTATCAGTATTCTCATTTACAGACATGCAGAGGCACTTCCTGCTTCCCATGAAAAGAGCTGGCAAGATTTCACTTTATTTTCTGTTGCCTCCATTTGCAGGTGTTTTCGGAAGCCAGAACAACATTGTACATTCCCCCTGGGAGGGAGAGAGAGAGGGAGGGAGGGGGAGAGAGGGAGATATATCTCGATCTCGATCTCGATCTCCAGTTCAGCTGAGTCCGTTTGGCTGCTGGTCCCTCTCAGTGTGTTTGTTGACCCGTAGACCTACAGCACTAACATCCACCCATGAGTTTAGATTTACAATGCTGGCAATTGTAAGGAATAGAGCACAAGAGAAATAAAGGGGATGTTGAAAGAATGGCGGAGAGACAGTTGAGATGTTTTTCCTGAAAACTGTTTTGTTTCTCTCTCGTCCAAATGCAACAACAACACATAGTGACTCAATATGACACCAGTCAACCAAAGATGTAACGTTTCAAAATATGTCTCGTTTTGCAGGATGCTTACGTTTGATTCTGTTTTAGGCTCATTTCAAGAATTGCAATTGGACGTGAAGCAGGTATCAGTTTCAGATGAATGCAAATGGAGAACCTTAGTACTGATAAGCAACCCCTTGTGATTAGCTCAGAATGTATTCCTATTTGCTGTACACTGTCTTCCAAATATGTGCCAAAATCATGGTCCAGTTTCTGTTTTCAGATGTCACACTAAATGCACAGCTCATCATCATATATTAAGTTGATAGCAGAAGATTTGACCTTCTTATACCTACAACTGATTAGTTATCATGCACTGCCTGCGGTACCCCAACATAACAAGAGATCCAAATAGGCAGTTTTAAAGGGTCGGATGAAACGGTTCAACTAATACAGGAAGTTAATGCAGTTGTATTCATTACATTATGATTTAGCTTAAAGCACTTACTCAAACATCGGACTATTTGTTGGACAAAACGAGCATTGTGGAGGAACCTTTGACGCCATTTTTCACGATTTTTCTGAGATTTTACCAACCAAACAAAAAATATGAATAATTTATCATGAGCTGCAGTCAAGTACAAAATGAAGAATGTGCTCCATCACAAGTAGGAAACGGCTTTAAAGATAATAATTTAACGATATAATATATAATAGTTTAACAGTCACATGGGCCATTTTTTCAGCATTGAGTACTTTTACTTTTAATACTTGGATTAAGAGGTTTTCAAAGTCTGAACTGATCATTGTTTCAGTGTGGTTAAAAAAAAAAGATATATCTATACATAGCTATAAATTGACTACTCAACTACTTTTTGGATGCATTTGATGACTACAAAAAAGCAGTTGTGAATGCCCTACTTTGAGTGTGCTATTTGTACTTTTACTAATGTAAAGGAATATGAATACTTCCTTCACTACTGGGTACTGGTATTTGTATTCCCTCCCTCCCTATTTCCATCCACTTCCTCCCACCCTGCTGTGCAGAGTGAGGTTCCACGGATAGAGCTTTGTCTTACATCAAAACGTCACCGTCTCCAGCAACTTTATTTTTATTTATTTATTTATTTATTTTTTTAGCTTCTGCTTTGTCAGGTGACACAATGCCTTCAGAGTCAGCAGGATGTTGGTGTGTTGTCTCTGCAGCTTAAATCTCCAAGTTTAACTCGGTCAAGTTTGCCGTCTTGGTCTCCCACAGGTATCTCTGTGGTGGGAAAGGTTGGGTGACAGCGTCACCGACTTCAAAGGAGAGCTTGCGTGAAAATAAAATGCGCTTGAATGCAGAGGGAGTGGAAAAACCATGTACAGAAAGACGCACAAGTGTAGACACGTGCTCGCACATGCACGCTCATTCACTCCTGTGTCCTCTGACTCAGTCTTTCAGCTTGTCTTTGTTGAACTTATCAGCATAATCCTTCTGTCTTTGCTTGTTCAATAGGGAAATGGAAAGAACTAAGCCAGTGGGAGGCGGGAAGTGAGAGGGAGCGAGAGAGACGACCGCAAAGTAGTGAAAAAGAGAGGCATTAAAATGCATGGGTGCCCTTGCCAGTTCCGATAAAGCTCACAATACACCGGCATCAAATAGCCATCACTGCGGACAGTGTACAGCAGGCGGAGGCTCTCAGCGCTGCATCCAAAAGCCCTATCGACGGAGCAACCATGTGCAAGTGAGAGAGAAAGTGTCTGTGTGTGTGTGGGCCTGACCTTCCTGCAGGCCACTCCGTGTCATTGTGTTCAGTGCCGCCACCTTTTGACCGGCACTAATGGCATAAAGCACTGCCGCTGACACCGGACTCACAGCTGGCACCGCTCCAACACCGAATCCCCCATGGTGGATCCCGAGCACCTCCCTCTGCTTCCCTTTAATCACCCCCCTTATCCCTTTTAAGATGTAATACTCTTCTTGTATCCCCGTCTCCCTCTCACATTCCACCTGTGTCCTCTCTCTCTCTCTGAGCCTCATTGCCTAGCATGGACTGTACCTGCCTGGAATCCTATAAAGGGATGTTCGCAAGAGTTTGTCACCTCCCGGCGATACGGACACAGAAGGACGAAAACACATTTACTGATCAACTGTGGACACCCTCTCCTGCTCTTGATGAGCCCGGCCTGCAGGGGTGTTCAGTATGTGTGCGTGGAGGAGGAGGAGAGTTAGCATAGGGGGGTTGGGGGTGGGGGGATAGGCTGTCAATACATGCCCTGGGGTGAGAAAATGTAAGAGGCCGACATGGAGGATGGATTGAGAGACAACATGGTCTCTGTTCTTGATTCAGTGTCTTGATGATCGTTAAAGTTTAGCCCAGGGTCAACGCTGCATGTTAACATATGCAACCTGCTGTGGAGGCCGTCCTTTGCTATGTGGGGCTTCGGTTGAGTGTGTGTACAGTATGTTTCCTGTACGCAAATCAGAAGTGAACATCACGTACAAGCTGTAAATGTGAGCTAGCATGTTCTGCAGCTGTCAATACTTGCCCGAGGACACCAAGATTAATTTAATATCCCGATCTCTTCAGTGCAAGTGGACTGCGTGAGGATGACAGAAACGCCAATAGCAAATTAAAAATGATACTTCCACCATCTCTATACCGAAAGATCTCTGAAATCTGTCTGCTTCTTGAGGCCGATATGCTGCTGGAATGTGTGTTAAAGCCCAACATTTGGATTCCCAGCATTTGGATAGTGACATTTTAACTTGGTAAATAAGACCAATGATTAGCTGGCTATCTGCAACAGATTTCCGCCCTTTCACGGCAGCACCCAAGCAGCCATAAAGCCGTGGCCAAGTTCAGCTGAGCACAAATACCAGAGCGCGAGGCAGGGGAAATAAGCGGGTTACAATGCCTTCATGCGCTCTGCCTTTTTTCCCCCTCTCAGATGATTGATGGTGGACATTGTTCTGTGGCTTTTAGTCACAGGCTTGTAATTGCTTTTTGATATTGTTACAAATGAGAAATTACTCTGTCCCATTACCAGCACGGGAGATAAACAATGGGGAGGCTTCAGCAGAGTAGGATGATAAGACGATGTTTACAAAGGGACAGCGCCGACGTTCACTTTCCATTTGTTTGAACGGAGTTACCGTGCGCACAGAGAACAAGTTAAAGTCGATAGCGTTGAGATAGTTTGATACCTTTGGATGTAAATGACTGTGAAATGCCTGTGTTCCAGCATTTCACAAAAGACAAGAGCATTAAACACTTGTAATAAGGATCCCTGTGCAGCTCATCCAGTCTCCATGTAAACATCCCTCAGGAGTTATATTAATGGTCCCTGTCTCTTCACATGTCAGGCCAAGTAATGTTCCGGAACACCATTCACCGCTCCTTCCTGCCCCCCCAACAAGACACCTTGCACCCCCCCCCCCCCCCAACACACTGCCACCAGCCTTTTCACTGATCCTGTCGCCACCGGTGACATCTCACATACATCACCATCACTGAGAGCCGTGACCCCGGAATGAAACGCATCACATGTATTAAGAGCCTGTGTGACAATAATAGCCTGTGGGTCGGGTTTGTGATTGCCTCGCTTGATTTGGCTGCGTTTGCATAATAGCTGTTATGTGGGTGTGCACCAAGAGACCAGTCAGTCCAGACAAGTCCAAGTCAGCTGACAAGTCTGTCATAAGCAAAAGGATAGCTGGTTGCAAATGTTTAACTATTTTTACATAGCCCTTTAAATGGCTGGGTCTCATACTTCCCCCAAATGATCCCAAATGAACATTTGTATGTCAACTACTTTCCTAGTATTCACTTAAAGTTCTTGAAGTAAACCTTTTCTCGCATGTATCCACTCCCCATCCTCCTCCCTACTCCCCTCTCTTCCACTCATTACCATTTATCCTGAAGTTAAAAATAGACAAATCCTGTGTCTGACCTGCCAATGTATCAATGTAGAGCTGTAGATCTGCAGTTTCCCAATGGAGACTCATGATCTGACTTTGATTTACGTCCAAGGACTAGAGACTTGACTTGGTACTTGCTTTGACAAGAGCTGCATTGTTTGGACTGATCTCAGTTGACCAATTCACCAAGTCAAGTCTTACAAAACCGCACTATCGCAATATGCAAGGACTCACTGTGGGAAGACCCCAGCAGTGTAGGTGGATGGATGTCGTTGGGGGCAGCAATGACTCACTAATATGGTAGTGTCAGCGTATATCCAGATCATTGATGTGCTTGACGTTGTGCATCTGTGGCATCGAAAATGTGTGCATGAAATGGGCAGGCTTCAAATCAAATGCATCCCTGCTTAGAAAAACATCGATGACCCGCCGATATTTGATATCCAGTGATATTTTTTTTCCCCATTGCTTGGTTACTTCTGGCACCGCCACATTCCCAGTATTTATTTTGGCTCAAAGTCATTTTGTAGCTCCCTATGAGCACAGCTCTCGAGTGCTCTGCGGCTTGCTTTGATTCTTACAGCCGCAAGACGCTGAAAAATCATGTTTGCCTGTTGTAAAGAAACAACCAAACCAGCTCTCGGGGGGGGGGGGGGGGGGGGGG
>NW_022280041.1:11508705-11508974 GCF_004355925.1 Anarrhichthys ocellatus
GGGGTTGCAACGATCCCTGCAGAGTACATCCCAGCCTTAGTGACAGAGAGAGGCTGGCGTGCAGTGACACTGAAAACATGTTCCCTCTGTGTCGTGCGCTCCCTCATATGATTCCCACCCTTGCCCTTGGACATGGAAAACAACTTCCCTAATTGATAGGAACATGTAATGTGATGCAGGCTGATGACTCAAAAGCAGTGTTTGGTTGCCTGAAGGGGATGCTTTCCACAAGTTTTATTTTTTGGGGTGGGGGGGGGGGGGGGGGGGGG
>NW_022280041.1:11509074-11528810 GCF_004355925.1 Anarrhichthys ocellatus
TGTGTGTGTGTGTGTATGTGTGTGTGTGTGTGTGTGTGTGTGTATATATGTGTGTGTGTGTGTGTGTATATTAATGTGTGTGTGTGTGTGTGTGTGTATATATGTGTGTGTGTGTGTGTGTGTGTGTGTGTGTGTGTGTGTGTGTGTGTGTGTGTGTGTGTGTGTGTGTGTGTATGTGTGTGTGTGTGTGTGTGTGTGTGTGTGTGTGTGTGTGTGTGTGTGTGTGTGTGTGTGTGTGTGTGTGTGTGTGTGTGAGTGAGATAGTGGCTGAGGGAGGGAGACAGAAATAGAAGCACGGACTGCATAACAGTTTTGTGGAAACACTAGTTAGAGGAAGCCAATATGCATTCTCCGGCCATCCGCGCTTTCCTGAATACTAATAAAAACCCCAAACACACAGCAAAGCCAAGGAAACTGAGGATGAAATATGCAACTGGAGTTGTTTGTTTTTTGAGGCCTCAAAGCCAAGGTTATTTGCCTTCTCATGGAGAGGGTTTCTCATTTTTTAACTGATTTTATCTGCCACGGGCTCAGTACAGTAAAGAAAAGTGATCTGTTAAGGGCGGAGAAGTCACTACCACCATTTACCTTAATCTGGTGAAGCAATAAATAAAAGTGCTCTTCCTCTGCTTAATTTAGTTTTTTAAATTTTTTTTATAAAGATCCATCTTCACATTTCTCCGAATGTGCCAGAAGGCTTTGCACTTCTTAATTTATCCTGTCACATGAGAGGTGATGATGAAATGGAAGCAAAATGTATCACGAGAGGATTCAAGTGAAGTCACAAGGTTTCACCTATTAATAATGCAAGCATAACTCTGAATAAAAGTACCACCCAAATACATCACATTTCAATGTGAAACGCTGTTCCCACCTTGCTCTGTAGCAGAGATTGAGGTGTTTGTACTGATTTCCGCTCTCATACGCACACACTCACACACACGCTTCTGTGACGCGTGTTTTGATCAATCTTGTGTGTAGTATGCTTTGTGATCTTGTCTCCAGTGGATGCCATCTCTGAGGTTTTTAATCACTGATTATTCTGTCAGTCAGGAGCAGCCGGCTCAGCGAGTTCAGTGTGTGTTGGTGAAGGAGAGAGTGCAAGAGAGAATAGGGAGAACATTTCAAATTGGTTGCCAAACTAGAGAGCATCAGCTCTGCAAAAATCCCTCTGTGTGTCTCTGTCTCTCGGCTACTCACCACCACAAGCATGTATGCAGCGAGGTAATGGGCTTGCATGCAAAGTGAAGCATGCAAGTCCCATTCATGTCAAGTGATATCTATTCATACCGCCTAACAAACCATTAACCAGCATCAATGCAAATGGTTTACAGATAAAAAGATACAAAGGGTCCTAGGAAACATTTAACAACGTCAGAGACTTCAGGGCACAAAATCAAGCCAAAGAAATGCTTGTTAACAGCGGATGTATAAATCTGAATATAGATGCAGACTGAGGTACAGTATAAGAGAAGTAAGCTAATGGTTTCATAGAAGCATAACAGGGAACGTGGTAAAGCACACAATCAAATAAAGCATGGCTTTATCCATCACACCAACAAAAACGGATTAGGAGCTCTAAATATAAATCCATGTTGAACTTATGTGTAAAAGAACAACAAATCATAATTATGAATATATGAATAATTATGAAATAAAGAGAAATAAATTCCCTTAGTTGTAACTGCTCCACAGTAATTCCACAAGTTGAAAACATGATTAACCTTCCGCCTCCCCCCCCGACAGATAGTGAAGAGACGATATAAACACTCATTATGAAGACATATGTAACTGCATGGGGAGCTTTTGTGGTGTGTATTATGATTTTTTTAGTATTTTTTTTTTTTTTAACCCGTGTGTATCCTGCTGTCATGAGCTGCATTATATGAGGAAGGCCTTCCTGTTTTTGTTGTGTCCTCCTCGGCTCATTGAGACATGCTGAACCTGCCTTCACTCATGAAGAAAGGAACTGAAGAGCATCCGGGGGAGCAGTCCTGGTGCTGAATTCACTTCCAAACCTATCTGGCCGTTGTTGGTTTCAAGAAAGGCCAAAGTTTAGATGACATTTCAGAGAGGAATGTTGGGTGGGAGGTCGACAGTGTTGCATGATTCAGAGAGCAGGGTAGCGGGAGATTTGTTTGAGAGAAGATGACAGACAGCAACAACACGAATGAGCGTGTGAGACAGCTGCAGAGGAAGTGGACATGTCAGGAAAGTGTGGTTGAGCCAGCGAGTATGTGACCTCTGCCACAGTGAAGCCAGTGCTTAGGGAATAGAGCAGATGGATGACTAGCTGGTGTCTCAGCACCTCTCTAGTGCACTACCGGCATGCTCTGTCTATTTGTCAGCATTAGGAGGAGGAAGGAGACCATGTGGGGAGGTGCAGATCAAGCTCTACTGTATGTTGTTACCTTCCCTCTACCAATAGATTGCTTGATTAGGTGGTAGGCATGTGGAGGGATAGACACATTATTGAGCAGTCAGACGGATGTTTTTTTTTTCCTGTCTATTTGTTCTGGATCACATTCATTCCAATATTTCTAAAGCCGCGGTGGCCTCAAAAGGCTTGGATCGTACAGGCACACACCTCAGAGTAGAAGAGCTATTGGGGGGGAAAATAAACTAGACGGCAGAGTGCATTATAATAAATCCACAAGGGAAGCGCTTGAGCACAGCCGAGGGAAGTGTGTCCACACTCGGTTGAAAAAGCAAAAGTTGCATCATGTCCATTTAGAGTCCAGACCCATTTGGATGTCCTCCGAGCTGCAGACACACAGTGCCTGATTCAATACTGCTGCTCTAAAAGCAACCAATGTCGTTCTATTGATGTTTTTCATCTTGCACCGGAGCCAGAATCCATCTCTCCCATTCATCCGCTATGAATGGGTCGGCTCTGCCTCGTCCCTAGGTTCATCAAGGCAGCCGGCTTTTCCGCTCGTGTTTGCAGCAACTTGCAAGGGCTGTCATGAAGTGCTTTATTTATGCATAGGTTCTATTTTTTGTCAGACTTTGCAGCCGTTGCTCTGCATTTTCAACGCGCGTGTAAGAAAAATAACTTAAATGATCCGACGGGATCTTATTCTGCAGCAAAAAAGCCATGCCAACCACAGTTTTCTGACCAACATTTATCTTTGTGCCATCTCTCCAGTAATTAACTTCAACTGATCTCACTCACACTAGCTGCTTTGCTTACCAAACCGGTGTAGCTTTTTAATGACATCATGCCGCAAAAGAGGCTCCATGGACCTCGGCAGGTCAGAGGTATGTTATGGATCTGTTTGTGTAAAAAATACTTCAAGGCATAGCATTTGAGTGTCTTAAGGTTTTGTGCAGGCACCGTAACCACCATGCTTGTCTGCGTTTCAATAGCAGTCTCCATTTACGAC
The DNA here is from genome assembly GCF_004355925.1 of Anarrhichthys ocellatus. Taxonomy (NCBI): domain Eukaryota; kingdom Metazoa; phylum Chordata; class Actinopteri; order Perciformes; family Anarhichadidae; genus Anarrhichthys; species Anarrhichthys ocellatus. Next base: position 11,512,461 of record NW_022280041.1, read on the forward strand.
ATATGACTTGTACCAGTCGCACCAATGCACATGCAATTCCATTCATATTACAATTGAGGGGCCCCTTCAGCCTGGTGTTTCACATTTACATTTCCTGATCCACACTCTATTCCGGTTAGTAGCGGTACTGAATCCAAAGGTTGTGAGCCAATGGCATTTGGCTGTCTTTGTATTCCATTACATAAATGTTGGTGGATCTCCTCGCTCAACTTCTCCTCAAAACAAGCATCAACTTGATGTTCTTCTTTTCCTTGGCAAACCAGCTAAAGGTGCGCCGCTAACTGGATTGAAGTGTGGAAGGAAACAGTGGCTTGCTATGCGCACAGACCCACGGTCTAAAACTTTGGGCTGCACGCGTACGTCCGCATGAACCTTCGCGGACATGAATGGATGGCGACAAGTATGAATCGCCCCGTATCAAAACAAGTAGAAAAAAATAAACCTTGTTTTTGTCTCACAACAATGACATTCACTGCTGCATTGTAATTACTGATGCGTGTTGTAATGAATCAATGGCAGAGGAAGAAAATTAAACTAAGGGCGTCTTTCTCCACAAATAATCATCTGTTGCGTGAGACGGTTAATTATTTGTGCTTTAGAACGCAACCGCCATGAAACAATCAGAAAATAACTTTTTTCCTCTGTTGTGCTGTCTCTCTAATACCGCTCACACTCTGTTTGCTCGATTGTTTCTCTCTTTCTCTCCGTTTTTTTTTTATTTTCTAAATGAGACGACAGCAAAGTCTATCTTTACTTTAAAATGTTATCGATCAAAGATAAATGCTCTCCGGTCTACATGAAAAGGTACACAAGTTGAAGCATTTAGCGCTGTGCGTGTTTGACCAATCAGCGACGTTCATCCATGCAAACCCGACCCCGGACGTTCCTGTACTTTCAGAAAGTACTTCCCTCGAACAGGGCCTTTTTTGGGGGTACAAAATGTCCATGGAACTTATTTTAGAACCTGGTCCCTACATTTGGAAACGCAATGAGTTACTCAAAAGGTTCCTTATCCCTGAGAAATGTTCATGTTGTTAAAAAGGGGCTTATGGTGTCTGCGGAAGATCGCCCACGTAGAGGTGGAAATGACAAATGTCTCAGTTGATTTGAATTGTTTAATCCAGTTTAAAGACTCATAGTTAAGATGTACTTTTGTAAGCTGAGAAACAGCATCAGTGTCTACATCAATGCAATCCCATCACAGTTCATACAACCACACATTAGTGTCGGCCTGCACGTGTGTATTTCCAGCATCTGTATTAATTAACTGTAGTCTAAAGGTGGGAGAGCAGAGATGTTTCTTTTGTTCTCATCTATTTTAATCATTGATTTATTTTGACCAGCTCCTGGAGCACAGAGTTTTGATCTTTGTATGATTCACAGTTGCCACTTTGCCTACATTAGTTAGAGGCTGAGTCAGTATGTTGAGGGGCAGCAAGGTTAAGTTATATTAATTACACGTGGAGTAAAGCAGCGCTACGAATGTAGTCGCGTTGCTTTGAGGGAGGGTTCTGACTGCAGTTTAAGAACTGTATGAAAGGATTGCACAGTCCTTCAAAAAATGCTGAGTAACCACACGACTGACCATCACTCGCTGTGCAAAAACACACATGCACCACCAAGCTCATCCTGCTTTGTGAGGGACCCTTCAAACTGAACTACAATGCTTTTTTGCAGCTAAATAAAACCAGTAAGTGTGTGTGTAAATGATTATTGGCTGGCTATCGATTCTAAATTGAGAACAATTGGTTCCTTGAAACACATGCACAAAGATTCTGTAGCCAGACATTTGGCCAGTTAGCTTCAATTTCAGTGCCATCTGCTATGGGCTAATGCACCAGTCATCACGAGGACTGGCAAGCTAATCGGGGATGGAGGCTTTTTTTTCCTAAAAAAGAAAGAAAGCACAGGGTCAAGGGGAATGATTCATCAAAAGTTTCTTCATACAGTTCATACAGAGTGTTTGCTAGCTAGTATATTTCTATGACTAGTGGAGCTAAATAAAAGCTGTGATGACAGATGGACTACTGAGCAGGCCATAGCATTCAGATGACACGGGCTAATTAAACCAGTGGCACCAGCCAATACACACCAGGTTAGCCCAAGCAGATACAATGCAGATATATTCCTGGGTCAAGCCACCAATTGTGCTTTTTGCTTGAGTAAGAATAGGATTTAATGGCAGCTTCTTACCCTCGCCAGGCGTTCGCTTGTGGGGAGATCATGCGTTGCCTCGCGGGTTTATGTGCATCCATGTCTGTCCGTCTGTCTGGCTAATCTTGCATACTATTGGACCAATTAGCCCATTATTTCTTGTGTTTATGTAGGACATTTTATGCCTTGCATAATCTGTTGCAGGCCACATTTTGGCTTTTTATGGCTCACAAACTGACATCCATATCAGAGTTTGGTCTTGTTTTAAACTGGAGCATCTGCAGATTTATGTTATGATCCACTGAGGTTAGGCACAATAAGAGATAAATAAATCGCTGTTCTTGTTACCTTGGTCGCCATCAATGCCAATACCATCAATCATTTAAATTCCGAAATATTGGGGGACAGAGTTACTTATTTCTAAATGAGACAGCCCCCATCTCTGACCTTTTTGTCTGGTTCCTACCTTCTTTTTTTTTTCTCTCCGTCTCTCTCGTCCCCTCTCTGTTTCTGAGTCTTTCTCTTGTTTCCTTTCCTCTGCTTTGGATCAATGGCTCCCACCAGTCAAACCCATCTTATTGACATCTCTGTGCTCTCAGAGTAACATAACACTGGTCAGAAAATAGCCATCCTCCAAACTCAGCATGGGATTATAAATAGAGTTGTCAGTTGGAGACGTCACAGAGCTATTACAGTTACAGTGTCATGTTTCACACTTGCATTATTATGATCAGTAAATTGCCTGTCACAGTTACTTGAGTTCTTTGAGCTTATTTAAAGATAAGCACTTTTTCAGTTCTCTAGGGCTATTTGGACTAATGGATATTGAGCGTGCTAATATTTTTCTGCTCATTTCAATGCGTTCACGCGTTGCTGCGTCAGCCCTTTTATGGTAATGAGAGTGAGGGAGGTCCGATAGTCTTGGGGACACCTGGGGAAACCTCTGCACTGAAATGAAATCAACCTCTTTTTTTATTTTGATGCTCTCTCCATATGAAACTTTTCTCTTTTAACCTGGCAACTTTGTAGCACTTTGTGGCGCTGTTGTTTTGCTGTCCTTCTCAAACCAGCTCACCATAAAATACATTTCGGCCTTTTACTCAGTTGCCCACCTTGTTCTTGTGTACGCACACACATGGACACACATAGGAAACGGGACAGTCCATAAAGGCTTTTTATTAGATGTTGACTGGTATTTCGTGTTAAAGTGTCAATACACACACAGGGCGAGGTGACATTGACAGCATGGCTGTCAACCACACATACGACTGAGAGCAGTTCTTCACCTACAAAGTCCGATGACATACAGGGAGCAAAAAGGAGGCGAGGAGGAGACGGCAACTCCCTCCAGCTGAGTGGCCTTGAATGAATATTGCTTTTGTGACTTGTATGAGCATGGATATTGTTGTCCATAGAAGTGGAACATTGACTGTGTTTACATGCAACCTAATATTCCACTTTTATTCCAAAAATGACAATATTCTTTATTTGATACAGTTCATGTAATCATCTCTGTGTTCCATTTGAATATTCTGATTTGGGACTAATTCAGAATGGAGCTTATTCGATTGAGACTTTCATTCACTCATCGTCGACCTCACTGCAAAATATCTAATTTAGTTTTCTTCTTCGGTGTTAAAAGAACAGATTTACATCATCACACCGTCAAAGCTCATTCATGATGAGAGAGAACCACCATTTCAGTGTGTTCAGGAAATGAAATATTGTCATCTTGAGCTTCCAAAATCCGAGGCGTCAACTTTGTAGCAAACCGCTGGAAAGAGACACACTCCCTGTCTCTTTTCCAAATGCATTTTCTTTTTTTTTTTCACAGTACTATTTGTTAAATGTTCATTTCAGAGCACAAAAATGGTTCCCAATTGATTTGGCTCTCTGTCCCCCCTCCCTGCTTGCTCTGGTACACTCCTGCCTGCCTCAGCGATTATGCCTTCCAGTGGTGAGCCGGGGCCGTTTATTTTGGATGGTGAAAGAATCGCAGCCTGCCAAAATACGATTGGTCAGGCCAAGTTTCCGAATGGCCAGTTACCTTTTGAAAAGCCCTGTAAAATAGGACACAGACCACAAGTCACACTTCTTGAGGTAACTTTCAGTGAATCTCCTGTCTGTAATTAGAGTTAAATCTAAGAGTAGATTTAATGTTTTTGCAATGACAGGTGTGAAGACACTCTTTTTGTGACGGTGCTTATTACATCAGCACAACGTTTCCCAAGTGTCTGGGAGTTTCACTCGTGGTGGTGATGCAGTATTTCATTCTGTCAAGGTACGAAGGCAAAACTTTGTTCGGGCCGCAACCACTGCTTCTAACCAGGCTGTACATTGAAAAATATCCTTCAGCAGATTATTCACATATTTGCATTTTGCTTATGACAAAGGACCATAGTATAGCTTTGCCTGGGAATGGCATTAAGCATTCAGTGGTCTGTCATAGTAGAGCAGGCTTACAGGTTTCAACCTTACCCGTGTTCCCTTGTCACTGATATGCCCATATACAAATTGCAAAGCCTGTGCCACACTCTCACAGTGGCCCACCTCAGTCTCCTTCTTCCCCCACGGCTTCATTTAATGACTTCATCACTCGTCTGCAAGATTTTTATTTTTCTACCATTAGGACGACTCAGGCCAGTGACATGCCCGGGATTGGTTTGACTTGCCTGGGCAGACGGGGAATCATGCAGGGTCTTCGGAGTACCGGAGATCCAAAGCTCCATGATTATCCCTTTCACTCAGGCTGCATGTAGGCAGAGCTGGCTGAACTAAAAGCCCAGATCAGTGCCTCTACAGGGTCCAGGGCCCCAGGGCCCCTAACCCTTCTTTATTCAAGCTGGCTTACTGGAAGAACTTGATATGCACTGGTGCAGACACATGAGGTCAACTGGGCTCTGTCTATTTTTCTGTCTGACCTCAATTTTCACTTCCCAGTAATGGAATACCCAAATGTTATTTCTTTTTTTTTGAATTGGAATCTGAATGTATGGCGGATAAACTCTGCAGTGAAGATTGCAAATCCCATTAAAATAACATACGAGAAATGTCTCAGATTAACACATTAGCACATCGACCATACAATGTGCAGCCATATTGCAGGTTTATACCTAGTAACCCCCCCATGTGACATGGTCCTTTTCACTGCTAACTCAATCTATTGATGTGATGCTACTGTAAATCCCCCATCTCATGGTATACTCAACAAACATCTTCAGCCTCTGATGACCTCAGTGATGAATTGGGGGTATAGGAAAGAGGAGAATTCCCAATAAGATTATGGTGAGTTAAGCTGAAATCCCCCTCTGCCTGTCTGAAAGCTTCCCCTTGAGAAACGTGTCTGAAGTTAACTAGGGCACTTGTGAAATGACTCCTATGTGGTTGTAAGGGGATAAAAGGAATTACTACTGTACGTACTACCTCCCCACAGACTCAAACTAGCTAGAGTCCACCATTTCTTTCCTGTGACAGCTCCTCAACACCATGCATCTCTTGATGTAAGCCCAGAAGAAGCTACTGGATCTCTGGTGGCAGTAAGGCATTGGTTGAGTGCCATTTGCAGCCTATTAAATCTGCAGCTTTTCATCTGGTGCACAATAGTTTACACTGATGGTACTAAGGTAAAAAGCAGAATGAGGAGTCATGTCTTTGAGGTTTAGGCATCCTTCTCACAAGCCCCCTGCCACATCCCTCATTTATTTCCCCCCCTCTTGTGCCATTTTTAGGCCACTGCCTATGCTGCAACACATTTCTGTAACCTGGAGATTCATGACTCTCTTTCGGTACCTGTCTCAATCTCACTGAAGTTGAAATCATTCAGTCGGACATGGGAATTTGTGTGCGAGGGCTGCGTCCTACGTTGTCACACCTGCAGGGTAGATATACAGCCACATGGGGTGGTTTTGGTTTCCATTAGCTCTCACCGCCACCAACCATCCTCCTTTACAATGTTTATAGGAGGTGTTGAAGTTGTGCTTTGCTCTAATAAGGTATGTCTCCGGAACATGTGCATGGTGTACAACTCAGTATCTTATTTGTTTGGCACATGGTATTGAACACCCACCGCCCTTCCATCGATGCAAGCTATAAGCTCTGTATTCTTAGCATCGTCTAATTGCTCTGCCTATCCTCTAATACCCTTCCAGCTCTGTGTTTGCTTTCCAATGATTCCTATCCCCTACTGTGCCCCCCTCCGTAGCCATTCTCGGCTAAATAATTAATTTGTTTGAAGCTAGTCTCTCTCCCCTGGCTAACTGCAAGCTACAAGCACCTCAATGTGCTTCTCTTTAATGTGTTCCTGCTCTTTCACAGCGATCTGTGACCCTTGGAGATAATTGTGAAGCCATTATGTGGAATCGTTGTCATTATGCAGGCTGCCATGGCAGGATTGTTGTACCTTGTGCATTTGTGAAGTATCGACCAGGTTCATTGCTTAGGTTAGCGATGTTGTGATGTTCAGCTGCATGTGCCACGAACTGAAGATCATATCATGTCTTATTATGCTAGGTCCCCACAGCATTGTGTGATTACATGACTGTAGAGTTAAGTGCATGACATGACTTTAACCCGAATAGTATGAGGATTTTTTTTTCTTATTGTCTTGTTATCATATTAAAAATGTGCTTTCAGCGCCACTGCCATAGCTTATATTTTATTGTGGTTTGGATCCGACATTCCAGTATCTGCATCACCGGCATGGACTCCAGAGATATGAAACATTTATTTGTTGCACTTCTTGTCACATTTCTAAACATAAACCTAGAAAGTTTGAGTCGGGTAATCTGGTAAATGCAGCTTGTCTCATATATGATCCACCGAACACTACACATTCATAGTAAATGACATTTAGGGGAAGTCAATGCCAGCATTATTTAAGTAATTACATGTATATTGTAATGTTGTTCACTTTGATATCATTATCATATTTTAAAAAGGTACGTAGGTCTGAGGCACCACGTAAATCTCTCTATATGGTGACCACGATCTAAATTATGTGTATTAACCAAATTCCTGCAGACGCTGGTCTGGATTTTCTTACAATTACTATTATAGTGAAACTCACTTGTGGTCAACAAATTCCTGAAAATATCCAAAACAAAAAATGTTGAGAATTAACCCACTTGCTTAATACACTTTTTCACACAAACCTGTATACGTAGAATATAGTCAGAGCAGACACAACGAGCTGCAGACAAACAGTCAGAGGCTCTGTGTTGGAGGCCCTGAGGCAAGCAGAGTCTCTGCCAGACTCAGACACAGCAACAGTAATTTAGTTTCCTTTAGAATCTAAATGCACATGCGAGACTGGCCTGAATAAAACAGCACAGGATGATGCAGTGTGTAGTGTATGCTCACTCTTTGTATGCATGATAACCATGAGAGCAGAGTAAGCTCCTTCTAAAACTGGGCGGATTGGCTTAATGTATTTCAAAAAGCCCTTTCAGGTGGCTTAATTGGTCAGTATTGGTATTTTGAGCTGGTGAGGTGTCGTTCCTCTTTTTTACAGCATGATATAAAAAGAAACAGGGAAGCGATTGACTGTGCAGTAAAGGCAGATTCAAAGAAGCCCCTAAAGTAATATGTTTTATTGCTCCTCATTTCTCATTTTACTTTACTTTATTAAATTAAAATTTCATTACATGCGTTTAACTTTTTAAAATGATTTTATTGTCCTAATCAGAATGCCATTTCTCTCCCTCTCTCTCTTTTTGTTCTCTGACAAACTCTGGTCCCCAGAGTAAAAAGAAAAGGCAGCTTTATGCTTCTAGGTGCAGAGAACATTTATTATTGCTGTTGAAATACTTCATATATTTTAACGGATAAGTTTTACTCTTTTTTTTTCATGATTCACGTGACAGAAAAAACAAGTTCCATTTGACTTAACGTAATATGAAACGTACAACCACGAGGACCTGGCTGTCAGTATTTTCTTTGGTATAAAGTTGTGTCAGTACAGCTTAGTTTCTGTCGGTAAACAAGACTTGAGATAAAGTGCCAGCAAGGTGTAAGTCTCTTTTTTTATTATGCTGTGTGTTATCCCTTGAAGGAAAGTCCCTGTGAAGTACAAAATGGTAAATTACAGCAAACATTACTCGTACTAAAAGACCCCAGTCTTTCATGGTGGAACATAGCAGCCTACCGGTTCAATCACACACTGACTCTTGAAATGGACATTCTCGCTCAGTCGCCAACGAGGGCTAACTGAAGTGTGTTTTTGAGAGACACTGACCAATCTGCTCAATATGTCCTCAGCAGTGAGCCACAGATTACATTAAAATACACATAACTACAGTAAGCATACTATGTATTGACTTAGCTGTCTCCTGAAAGGGGCTTCAGTGGTACAGAGAACAGGTAAAAGGAAGCAGTACAGATATAGAAACGCATCTAGACAAGTGATATATATGACTCTGCTAGGTCCCGCCCCCTGTTGCTAGTCCGTCAATCTGTCAGAGCTACCATGGAGCCCACACTGTCCCTAACTGTGAGGGTCTACAATATGTTTGAAGGATTTATCCAGGATGTCAAACTTATTCAGCAGACTAAACGGGTTTAATAGATAAAGATAAAGGCTGAAGCCTACGGATCAGTGTAAAAGTGCACCACCACATCACCTGGTGATCGAGACCCAAGACAATGAAATAAAGGGAAAAGACTGTTCCTGTAATGCCCCTTCGGTCTTTATTAAGATAAAATAATCCTTTACTAGTCCCGCAGTGGGGACATTTACAGGATTACAGCAATATATAATATAGTGCAAACAAGAGACATAGTAAAATATTCACTGTTACAAAGCAAAAAGCAGCATGTATGTGTATACATTCAGTAGCCTAGAGATACTAACGCTTGTCCATGATGTGCTAACATACTCTGCTAATGTTAGCTCCACAGGTTTCTATGTAGCAATATCTCCAACCAAACTCAAATGTGTGTGTTGCAGTTCCTGCACTTTAGATAGATCCATTGTTATGTTTACCGGCTCTATCTGTTCCATAGCATATCGAGTATGTCAACGAAGCATGCTCCTTACCGCATACTCGGCATAATCTGCTTTTACTGCTTCACAGTAAAAGACCTTCACTTCACTTCGTCCTTGCTTGTGGTATTTTCTTACAGTGATAATGGTGATTAACAGAAAAACTGTTGGTCAGTACAATGCACTCCATTTATACAACTGAAAGGGCCTTTTGGTTAGAGAATTGATTATGCCCCCTTAACCGCTGAAAGGCTGTTTTCTGTCAATGCCTCTCCCCCCTCGGGCTCACTATTCAGGTTGGTAAATGCCTGAACTCTTAGATAGCGCAATTAAAACCTCTGTTGAAGCTCATTCCAAACAAGCAATTGCTCCAAATTACCAAAAACATTATCTCTGTGCAGATCTCTGTTTGTCCTTTGAGAAAAAGCAGAGTCATGCCGTCAAACGAATGTAGTCTGAAATACAGTGGCAGAGACACTAAGTGTTATTCATTTAGCTGAGGAGGAAAACATTGAGTCTAGTTGGAGAGCAGGTTTTAAACATTGGTTCAGGGTGTCATAATCATCATCTGTTTATTGATTAAATGTGTACTGGGCTGTGTTCATCCTGACATAATCAGAGAAGCATTTTACCTGCAGACACGGAGCTGCTTTAGAGAGCGTATAGAGCCCTGACATTCAACCTCTCTGTGAAGCTTGATGACTCGCCTCTCATCAGCTGTGGTTGTTTTCCACGGCGCTCGGAGCCTGCACAAGATAATGAACCCGTAGACATGTTGGTTGGAAGGGAAGACGGACCCACGCCGAGGGGAATATTGCATATGAGGAAAGGTCGGGGAGAGGAATGAGCAAATCTGTCAGTCCGCACAAATGTCAGACGCACAGTTCACCAGGTGTTATTAGGCAAGAGGCGAGCCAATTAATCTGGATCAGACAGCAAGATTTACCGGGGGCAGAGAGCCAGCGTCTATGAAGACATGAAGAGTGAAAGAAGAAATGATAGAAGCCAAGTGTACATGTTCTTGTCTCAGCAATACCTTTTGGTCTTGCACTGTTATGTCAGTGTACTTACTTCACAAGCTATCTAAGGTAGGTTAGTGTGGTTCATTTCAGTGATCAGCAACGAAACCTACAAACTACGTGGATCTCTTTTCTATTCATGTTTATTTATTTTTATATAATTACACTAACAGACAGAGTTGACTCTTATCATATGCAATAGTTTATTTACAAAAACGGTTTTCCCTGCCGTTTAATGTTTCTTGATTGTTTTGTATTAACATAATCCGTCTCCACCGGCCTATAGTGCTTCACTGCTTCCTGTTTAGTTTAATCTGAATGATTTCCCAAAAGTTTCCCCAGCCATGCAGTAGCTTCTTTTCTTTTTTTCTCCATTTGCCACTTTGCATCATGTCCTCTCCTTTTTTGTTTTGATGATTTACAGCGAAATGAAATGGGATCTGTTGTGCAAATGAACAAAATGAATTGATGGATTGTCCCCGCCCTCGGCTCACATTCATCCTACTTCCTGCAGAGGTCTCTAAACTCCATTATGGCGGTGGGCTCGTGCCTCCCTCAGATAAAAATATTAACCGTGCAGTGCCTGCTACGCCAGCTGTTATAATCTGTTACATATCAGTTTATATCCTTCTTATTTTCCCATCCAACCCTTTTTATTCCCAGCCTCTCTTTGGCTCACTCATACCCTTCTTTTCTCATCAGCAGGATCTCGTCTGTCTCCCTTTCTGCTGAATGGCTTTCATGATAATTTTTGCAGGTGCACCGTACTCTCTACCAAAGCATGAATTATCACAGTACAGACACAGGGTTACTGTGAAAAAAAACCCAACTAGTATCGCTACAATGCGCACTCACTGCCAGGAAGAGAGGATCCTGTTGACTCCCTCCCAAGTGTGGACAAGCATGTCCTGATCAGTCCCTGCTCTGTGCAACACCTCCAGAGATGGGAGGGCTGTTCGTATCGCATGTATTGTCGATAGCGGATCCCGGTGTATGATGGGTGATGCGATGTAAGTTTACACTGTAACAGCCCCTCAATCAATGCCGTCGCCCTTCCTGTCGTGGAGAGTGACACTCCAATCAGTACGGCTGCTACCACTGTCACCCAGGAGTGATTACAGTGGACAAGAGGGGACGAGCAGCAGTCTTCTCCAGTCTCTGCCGTCTCTCCGAGTCCCGCGTCTCATAATCTTCAGGCTGATATAGCAAATGAAATGACCATGGCTTTCAAAGAATGTGTTATGGACAAGAAAAGTTGAGTAATTTACACACAACAAAATAATTATCATTCAAGAAAGAAACGTATCTCACTTTCCTAAACTCTCCTAACCACCCAGGAGGAATGCAGACCTTTCAGTACAGCAGAAAGTGAGCAGTGATGAAAGGAACTCAGCCGGTTTCGAAATGATGTCACCATTTGAAGCCTAATTTACAGAATTGTAATATGTGATATAACTCATTGTATTTGAAATCTCTCTCTGGTGGCCTCCCTGCTTCCATTTCCTCTACATCTGCTCTGTTCCAATCTACCCCCCTGTGCTTGCCTTTTGTAGCAGTCGCATGTTTCTGAGCCGCGCTCCTTTGGTCCTGTGACGGATCACTTTAACAACCTTTGTGTGCCCCGTGGACGGTCTTGTAACGCGGCAGGAGGGCTCAGTGTGCCCTGGGTTGGGCGCAGCCCGGAGGCATGAATCCCTCCGCCGCGCTCGTTAACTGACGGATCTCGTAACGGGAAAGAGCGATGTTGAAAAAAACGACTATCTCATGGGACCATCTGCAGAAGCTGGAGAGGCATCTGTTACGCCAGGCGTTAGTCGTCATTAATTCATTTGTCGATACACAACAACTGCAGATATGTTCTTTCAGTGTTGCTGACTTGCGGCTCCCGAATTGTTGCTGCAGTATTTCAAAAGATAATTCCAATGATTCTAATACGGCTGTGACGTCTGAGAGCGGTTGGACTATGAAAGCACTGTCTTAAGTACTATGCATTTTTAATGTCGCTTTTCATATTAAGCTGGAGAGGATTGGAAGTGGACTTTTTTTTGGCAGAGGAATTAGTGGGTCTTGTGAGGCCAGGAGGCTCCTTCTACATCTCTGTGCCTGTTAGACATAAGGTGATACCTGATAGATTCCGCCATGGTGACTGTTCAATGTCTCCATCCCCCCACCCCCGCTGTCTCTCTCCCTCTGTTGGCCTCATGCCTGGTGTATCCTGGGCCCCACCCTAAACTTCCCTCCTTCTGCCTTTCTACTTCCCCTTCTTTACCCTTCTCTCCATCCTTCAACTCTGTCCTGAGGGAGTTGGGAAGCTAATGGCTTTGAGCTGAACCCTCACCATTAATCAGGCCCCCATTAGCCAAGCCCATATAAAGCTTTGGACTAATGGAAACACAGGAATGAGAGGACTGGCGAGGACGAGAGTTTAGAGACAGGGTAAATTAGGAAGAAGGTGGGGACCAGGCAAGGTTGTGTTACAGTGAATTTACGTTCTGGTTTTGCCTGTTGCACCTCTCTGTAACATTTGCGGCAGGAGCTTTATCGGTTCCTAAGATTTCAAGTGAAAACATCCCTCCATGCTGCTTAAATAGAAACTGCAAAAATGTAATATGACTAAACATACTTATTATGTATCTTTGTTCTGACTCTGTTAAGCTTCCTCATTCAAGGTCTTCAGCCATAATATTGCAGATTTCATTTGCATGATACTTAACACTTCATTGTTTTTGGTCTTTCTAACAAAAGCCTACCAGTTGTTTACAACATTTCTTTTGGCAAAAGTAATCTGATTGAATTTAACAATTCAAATTCATTTGAATTTTGTTTTTGTTATCTAGCTTATCAACACAAAGAATATGAATAACATGCCAATTCCTTTCGTCATTTTGCATTTTATCACCATTCATTTTTTGCTTTTCGTGTATAATTTTATGCCAAATCAATACTAGACGCTCAGAGCACCGTTAGTCAGGTAACTTTGGATTAAGAGCGAGTCAATAGATGATTTATTTAAAGTCAACGGCTGATTTATTTCTATGTACTTGAGTGCAAAACTTAATTTGCGTAACCCCAAACAAGAACATTGATCTTCTCTTAAAACGAATAGAGTAGTTTTGTTGTGTCAACATAACCAAGTAAATTAGTTTGAATTCACAAACTTAACCGCGTGTGTAAGACTGTGACTGTGTGTCCATATGTGACAAGTTGGGAATGAGAACGGGGCGTTAAATGACAAATGATAAAATGCGTAGCAATGACACGTGAAATGTCTTAAAAATCGACATGCTTTTTATTCTTCTTCCAATGAGATGATTTTGTTTAATATCTGCGATAGATAATTCATAGTAATAATGGTAACTAGGCAGCTATTTCAGACTGACGTGAAGCTAAATTAGAGTAAACTCCATTGTTTGCTTGCTGTGTATGACAGGAGCATTTTGAAATTCCCTTTGTATTGCAGGTTAAGCAAACTCCGCGTCAGTTAAAATCCACCCGGTTAACCAAGGCAGCATTGCTCCTGCTGTCTAGCAGATAATCAGCTCAATAACAGTGCAGCGTTGTGCTTCCTTTGCCTTGGTGGAGTCCACAGGGATACTTTGATTAGCTCTGGTGCTCCCTGCTGCTGTTTATGTCTCTCTGCTCATGCCTACTATACACCCAACTTGCCTACACCTCAATCACACGCAGACACACATGTGCACACAACAACTTTTTTCCTCATTATGACTCGGGAGGAATCTGCTGAGTCGGGAGGATCCAGACAGCAATTATCCGAGCCAGAGAGTCGGCGAGTGGCATTGCGCCGTAGGAAGGCCTGTTAGACAGACACAACATCGTGTTCTCCGAGTCGGATAGGCCTCATCAGAGCCCGAGCCGCTCTGTGACCGACTATCCTGTTTCTGGTCGCAATGAAAGAGAAGAGGGGAAAACACTAAACGGGCCAATTTAATAGGCTGCAAAACAAGAGTATTTGAGTGTGGTTGGAAAAGAGGAGATATCCAAAGGCTCTGTGATCTGATGTATCACTCTGCCAATAGTAGTGGCAAGCTGGAATGATGGTGCACAGTTACTTCCTTAAAAGTATCTGTGCTGCCTTTTTCTTCCCTAGTGGAATGGGGGGGGGCATTTATTTTTACTTGTCACATTTGCTTTATTCTCGGAAGTGGTGACATGTCTAATCTAATGAGAGCAGATGGGAATAATGACATTTTGAACACCCTAACTAATGCAGCAGATCTGCTCTTCTATATTTAAAAATTGGGCTTTCTTCCACTTAGGATCGTTTTCATTTTGTGTGTTGTGTTGGCGCTGATATTTATGAAAGTAAACATGCTGAGTGGCGCAGAGCAACAGTAAGTTGACTTTCCAGCCAAGGGGAGGCAAGATATGGGCAGCGGGGGTTCTCCGTTTGTACCCAAAACCATCATTTTCCCCACAGTGGCAGGCTTTCTACTTCTTGCATGACAGAGCCTCTGCCAGGGTCTGAAATATATATGAGGGGGTGCGGGATGGCGCGCCACTTCAGGACCTCCCATTATGACTGCGAATCAGAGAGATTCTCCACAGCACTGAATAATTCATGCAGAGAAAGTATCTGCTTAGTCAGATTTGTTCTTTCTTCCACCTGATGTAGGGAATGGATAGAGAGCAGTCAGCACTCGTCCTGGAGGAGCCCGGGCACAGAGTTCAAGATCGAGTTTGAGTGGAGGGACTTATAAAGTGAAAATAAAAACTTTAATCTTTGCAAATGGCAGATGGATCTTGAAAGAGAGATTGTCCTCTGGGGGAGAAAAGTCTATTTTACAGGAATTATTTTTGCAACCTGCCAGAATCGCAATGAGAGGAGAAAGGAGCGGGGGATGAGTTTGGGTGAGAAGGGCTGTTCCGGTGGCCCCCCTTTATTTATTCCACGCGCTCTCAGTGTCCCATTACTCAGGCAGCAGCCAGAGAGATCTTACTCATTGAAACCCGGTTAAAGCCCTGCGTCAGCAACACAGACAGACTCCAAGAGGGGAGGAAGCAGACACAGAGAGAGAGAGAGAGAGAGAGAGAGAGAGCAGGGGAGAAAACAGAGGTGAGACAAAACACTCGTCCTGCTCTCAGCCCCATTTTTCCTGGGTGTGTCTGCCGGTGCCTGCTATCCAAACCTCCATTAGCCTCCATGAATAATGAAAAGGTGTGTTAGCATTGAGCTATCCCCCCTCCACTGCCGGACCCTCCATCCCTGTGAGCAAGTGGATGGGTATTTAGGCAGACAAGGTTGAGAAATTAGAAAAGATCTGCCAGGAATGCCCGAACTGATCTAAAGGAGAAAATTAAAGTTCTTCTTGGAACTACTCGCCTTATCCATCTCGCTGCCTGCCGGGTTTGTGTCAGGGGAGTCATTGTTTATGGACTTATCTGTTTCAGGTGCGGTGTCTTGGGCTAGAAAACTTTCCCTTTGTTGGTTTAGAAAGTTTGAGTTTGGTGTTTGGAGTTTCTTAAGGTTGTACCAGACACTGTGGCCTGAAGTGCACGTTTAAGATAACCATTTGGATTTTTTAAAAGTATAAAATTTGACCTCTATAGAGGATTTTGATCTTGACTGTGGCAAAACAATGCAGGAAACCCACTATTATCAGTGTCTAATCAAGCTCTCCCTCCATTCCACTCATTGGTTGCTAGTTATGAAAAGTTTTTTTGTCAGTTTAATGAATCACCCTGTGTGCACCAACAAGCCTGCCCAGCAGCAGTTTGTCTTACCTGATGTAGCCTGTGGGTATAAACGGTGTATTTCATGCAACATTCTCCGAGCCCTGCT
Source organism: Anarrhichthys ocellatus (assembly GCF_004355925.1). Lineage (NCBI taxonomy): Eukaryota > Metazoa > Chordata > Actinopteri > Perciformes > Anarhichadidae > Anarrhichthys > Anarrhichthys ocellatus. The sequence continues at coordinate 11,528,413 of NW_022280041.1, forward strand.
ATCTATTTTGCAAAGGCAACAGTTCTGAAAACTAAACTTGCGTTCTTTCTAATGGCCATCAGGGGGCGACTCCTCTGGTTGCAAAAAGAAGTCTGATTGTATAGAAGTCAATACGATTTTTTTTTTTTTTTTTCTTGTTTGATTCATTACCTCAGTGAACATGAGTTTATGGTCTTAATTGCTTATTTCAAGTCTTCTTCAATAAACCATTGTCCCATTTAGAGTGAAATAGCACGGTATGCTTTAGGGGCTACCTTGTTACTACTACGGCTTTGTCCAAGTCTAGGAGTTGTCCATGTTTTTTTTTTTTCTTAGAACTTTCACAATGAGTTTCCACATCATGAAAGTAAATTGTAATATTTGTTCTCCTAAAATATATATATATATATATATATATA
>NW_022280041.1:11529210-11533110 GCF_004355925.1 Anarrhichthys ocellatus
TATACACACACACTCAACAGCTAAAATGCTGAACTCAAGCCTTCAAAACAATAATCCACAAACCTATGGGTGACGTTACAGTAACTACATCCACTTCTTATATACAGTCATTTGTGAAGCCAGGCCTTTCCGCAGTGCTGTGGAGATTAGCCCACCGAACCCGTTTCTTGAAATTGATTTGGAGAAAGAGAACATACTCGCTCTCACCAAAAGGAAATCGACTGGGCCGTTTTTATTCCAGCCTGAATTTTCTATTCACACTTTAGATTTTCTGTGGGCCAACATGTCCTTACCCTATGCTCTGTGAACCACATCCCTCAGCTGTTAGTGCACACACACCCTGCCAGGACCATTGCTACCTCTCCTTGTTGTGAGAACGCTTGAAACAGCTCAAATCAGACAGCAACAGCTGGCCTCAGACCTCTGCTTGGAAAAAAACTAACAAAAGGACAGGCTGAGAGCAAAAGAGAGGGAGGGCAGCAGTGATGGTACAAAGAGGAAGCAGATCGAGGCTGAGCAAGAGACAGACTGGCAGTAATGAATAAGAGACCAAGAAGAGAAAACGGCATTGGAGAGCGAAGCTGTTAAAACAGACATAACAAGTGCGATGTATTTATCTTGTGCGCTGACGAGCTCTTCGGCTCCTCGCTCTGAACAGCAGGAAGAGACGCGTCGAACACATGACACCCATGCTCTCTTACTCACTTTGAAGGGATGCCAATTACTCATGACATGTGGTGCAGGAGCATCACCACCTGTCACTGGGCTTGTGATGGATTGTTGCATGTTGTTTGCATTCACTTTCCCATACCATGGCAGAAATAGGATGTGAAATAGTATGCATATTTTCCTTACGATGTGATGCGTAGTGTGACAGAGATCCATGCATGCACTGCAAACTACCTTTGGTAAAGATTGTGTCTATAGATATATGCTTCAATGGATATAATGTGTCAAGTCAGTCTGGGGACATTCATTTGGGTAGCTTGTTCAGTGAAATAGCTTTTAAAAGCAACTGTACTCAACTGGCTTCAATACTTCAAATGGATGAAAACTGCCATGTTGAACTCTTGGACAACATCGGCCATGCTTTAGGTGTATTTGCACCTCCTCACCTCTGGCCTGCTCTATAATCTTGGTGCTCTGTGGCCACAGTGATGGTGATGGTTGAGATCCTCGGTTGGATGTCGAAACACCACACTCAATTGCTCATCTCTCATGTCAGCCGGTGCAGGGCTGCGCACGTGTGATTTCATGCTCGGCCAAGCGTGTTTTCTCTCAATCCATCCTCCCTTCTCTCTTCCTCCCTCCGCTTCATTCTTTTCTCTCTCACTTATTCATTTGGTCACGGGGGAGGGGGCAGGAAAGGAATGCAGGTGAAGGATTGGGACGGTCCGCAATTAGCGCGTCAGTTGTACCTCGTCTCCTAAAATGTACATTTGGTAAACAACAACTGATTTGCATTCATTTTCCAAACAATATCCATTCTTTGAAACTAAGGAATGATTACCATTGTTGTCTTAAGGCCACTCGAGGTGCTTGGTTAAGGATGGGGAAAATCATGGTCTTGATCTCTGTCTCTCTGTCCTCCTGTCTCTCTCTGTGTCCACCAGACCTTGTCTTTGTAGTGTTGGATGTTCAAAGAGAGAGCCAGGCTTGAGACCTCCTGTTTGATTGCAGAGGGGTCATTCATAATTGCTGCAGGTTTTAGTTCCTCAGAGAAATGGACAAAAGACAGACACAGTGTGCATGTGCCTCACGAGTGTGTGGGTGGAGGTTCTGCGGAGTGCATGTGCACATTGCTGCTTGTGTTGAGACCTGCTCTGAACTCTCCTCCTGCCTTATTGTTTGCCAACATGTTGAGCCTCAGCGCTGTGGCTCATTATCACCTACCAGTCCTTTTACTTGAGGCCAATTTTGCTAAGCTCTATCAAAGCATGACCCATACAGAGAGGTGGCGAGGGCAACAGTAAGGGGATGGTCCCTTGCGATTTGCTCGCTTTTGTAGCTTTGGATCTAATGTGAACTTTCACTTAAGGAGCTAATGTAAAAATCAGCAGCGGTCATCAATACAAGGGTTGCAGTTAAAGAACTGCGAAGGGGCTAATTAAAAAAAAAGATGGATAAGTGCTGCCATTGATTACTAGAGGTGTACTGTGCTGATGGAATCAAATGATGAATGTGTGAACAACTCGCACTGTCCAGCCTTGTGATGAAGTGCAGTTCTCATCTTCATATGTTAATGACGTCCCTTCTTCCAAGCCGAGTCACCCAAGAATGACCCTCATCTCCAAATTCAAGGGAACAGACCCATTAAAACCACCACCGTTCAGAGCTGCCAATGTTAACAACTCTCCAGGCTGCCATCTCAGCCCACCTGTCTAATTCACAACGATAATGATCGGGCAAATTCAAAGAAGATGGCTGGGGGGGCGGAAAAAAAGTTAGAGAGAGGGGGAGAAAAAAAACAAACAGTGAGAAGTGATTAAAGGTGTAATGGATGGGTCGAAGGAGCCGGGGGAAGGGGCGCTCTTGGTTCCCGGGACACGATGAGGAAGTGAAATATGAAGCCCAAAAAGCAAAGTGACAGTGAAAAATGTCTCTCTCCCTTTCCCCGTTCCCCTCACTTATCACTGCAAATCAGCCCCGTGCCGTCAAGAACTCCTCAGGTGCACGTCACACCTCGTGAACACTACCAAACAGGCCCAGCGGACAGGGGCAAAGAAAAAACAAAGTGATTACATCTGGCTAGCCATGTTTAATCAGGCTCCCACTATGCTTCAGATAACTTCTGACCCAGGCTTGATAGGAAATTAAAACGATTTCTTTCGGCAGAGAATTCAAGGAGTAGTTTCCCGAAGGACATTCATGTCCTTAATTACATTCTGGGCAATTCTCCATTACGGGGTCAACACAGACGGCCTTATTCAGTCAAAAAGCAGGAAGTGAATTGCTTGGATTCATCTTGTTATTGGTTCCTTTGATGCTCGTGACCTCACTAATCTTCCCCGGGACCAGGACTGCGGGCGAAAAGCAGCCAAAAAAATTTGTCCCATGTCTTTTCCGAAGCATTTTTCCTTGACCTTGATACAAAGTGTCATGAGGTCAAGGACAGATGTGAAGGGGAATTTATAAGGGGATCCAACTGCGCTTACACAACAGCAGACAGCTTTGTTTTTATCAACTGTATAACGCATAAGTAGGCTACCTTGACAAACTCAATGCTAACAGAATCAGCAGTGTCTTTCTGGTGTAAACTGCTGTATAGCCTGAAGCTACTGTAAGCTTGTTCATTGACTTTCCTTTTAGCCAAAGGTCCGTCCTGCACAACCTGATTGGTTGATGCCTTTTTTCGTGGTGCAAGCACCTTCCTTTCCCCTTACAGAATTCGACCAGCTCTTATCACGGCTGCTCCTTGATCATTTCACTCAACTAGGAAACTTCCTAAGCAAAAACGACTATTCAACTGTAGCCCCATTGTCGCAATCAAAGCCCCACCATGTGGGCGTGGTTTGAAATATGTGGTTGTAACATAGATCACATAATGATTCAATCATAGCCATCTTTTGCTAATATAGTAGGAAATACCCTGTTACTGACAGGTGTTTACAAGGTTTCCTATTCACACTGTGGATAAACGCTGCTCTGCATCGACAGCATCCTCACGCACTTGGCTCTGGTTAACATTCAGCCATTGCATTCGCGTCCTCGGGTCTGATGTCTAGACAGTAATGGCATGAATAAATACAATAGATATCACATCCATTTGGCCCTTCTGATCGATCTGCAGGCCTTGTGTTGATATGATGAATACCCAGGGTAAGGAGTGACTCGCTTGACAGGAAAACAATGCAGGGTGTGTGTGTGTGTGTGTGTGTGTGTGTGTGTGTGTGTGTGTGT
>NW_022280041.1:11533120-11552339 GCF_004355925.1 Anarrhichthys ocellatus
GTGTGTGTGTGTGTGCATGCTGTGGGTCCTCACTGTCAGCATTATGGAGAGCAGATGCATACACAAACATTTACACACTCGCAGCATTGCACACCGCTGCCTCCCGACAGGAATACGTATGAAGACATGAGCGGATGTTCACGCACTCACAAACTGCTCACACACACTCGCGAACTCAGGAACAGAAGTAGGTCAGACCGACCGAGAAAGGGGCATTGATTTCAAACAACTACAAGACTAACTACCTCTTTACTCATTGTATCCCACCCTAGCGACTGCTTCCATATTGATTTGGCTGAACTTGGTGCATAGAAACTTAACAACGAAAGTATTCCGTTTCGATGATACTCAACCACTTCATATGGCTATAAAGTCAACATGAATAAGAGCAATGACACGATGCTCTCCCACACAGAGAGGTGAGGTTCTGGTTTACATGAGCGAGCTGGGAAAGGAAAGGTCTTCCTCTGCCTGTGGTGCTGAAGATGGAGGAGGAGGGGGTGGTGGCAGACACAGAGGGGACCGGTAGCTTCAGCTCTCTTGTCCACAGGGCCTAACTGTATCGACTTGTGTTACCATATGGTGTATGTAGGTGTTCAGGACAGCATGGAACACGGCTGAAGAGGAAATGTACTGCCTGTGTGAATACCACAGTGTATATTCGTATTTTTACACCATAAAAAACATGACTAAAACACTAAAATGTTGTATTACCAGGACGAGTACTGTATGGTAGTTTATTTACTAAACTTTAGAAAATAAGGCAAACTACAGATTATTAAATAGTTGTTCATACTGAAGACATGAAAACAATTTAAGGAAAAAGCTAACAGCTGGGCACTCTAGCTTAGAGCAAACCCGTATTTGTTTGCTATATTATATGTGGTAGTCACTGTCCACGTTTCAATTCACTTATCTTTATGCACATTTTGAAGTATTGCATTAGAAAGGCTCAAGCAACATTTAATACATCTTCCTGAATTGAGAAAATAGTTTTTAGCTCTCCTGACGTGGTTTTTGCATTCGTCATAAAAAGAGTTGATACGCTAACTGAATATGGAAACGCGGTTGGCAAATGAATTCTGACGCAGTGAACATCTAACTCACCTGACTGATCAGCTGTTCTTCTGCTGCCGGCGTCTTCTTGCTTATTCCCATAACGTCTGAATGCTAGTCTTTGACTCCGAGCAGCATTAAACATGGCCAATACTAGCTGACGTGACATAACTAAAACTTGCCCAATTGAAACAAATTCCTGGAGACCTCTCTCCATTTTTCTCTCGTAGACGGGCTTCATTTTTTTGTTTTACGGTTCACAACCTGTACTTCTTCTTTTCTGTTTACTGGTGGATTACAGCCAGTCTGATCAAGCTCTGCTGTAGCCTAATGTATTCACTTCAAACTAGTTGAAGGAAACGTGTCTTATTTGCATTAGTTTCCTTGCAACATTGCAAAGGTTCGCTTAAAATTTGCTTGACAAATGTCAGTATAAAAGCAGCCGTTTGCTACAGCAGAACACTGCCCCTGGTCTGCTTTTAGAGGAATGATCAGCCTGTTAGTGCATTGAGTGGCTTGATGGGCGCACGCACCTCCTTAGCTCTTGAATTCCCTTGATTAACGTTTGACCACTGCAAAGCTGAGTTTGATTGATACCATGTGATTATGAGAGCGGACAGGCCCCAGTGAAAGTGTCTGATTGATATCATAGACAAATACTCCACAATAAGTAATTGAAATGTGGCTCGCTGGCCCAAAATTATTGTCATTAGTGTGACACAGTGGCTGCCCTGCATTTCGAGAGGGAACATGAAAGGATTTGAGAAAATGTTGGTGCAGAGAACGAAATGAAGAAGACAAACCACTTTCAATTTAAATTGTTAATATAATGAAAATCCTGTTATCAAAACCTGAGTAAGCCATCTCGTACTTGTATCCACTATGATTCATCACTAGATTGAATGATACATGATCGCAGTCTGAATAACATTAGAATACATTGGAAGCTCAAATGATTGGGGTTACACATTGCATGAATTAAAAGGTAAATAGGGTTAAAAATGTAACTAATAGATATCACCATGAAGGTTCCCCAGTTGATATGACTTACAAGGTGAGGAGATGGGGTGGAAAAGAATAATGTCATACTACAGTATGATGACCACCATTTCCTGTAAAACATAATGCCAGTTTTGGAATAAAGAAACAGGAGAGCGGAATTGTCTGTAGACTGTGGGGGAGTTGCACTAATGGTCACAGAGGCAGTCTAAAAAAACAGAGGTGGCAAGAAAAACAGTGTGGACACAGTGAAATGCGATGAGGGGGGGGACCTTTCAAACCGTTTTCATTTTCTCTTGTCTTAATGGAGACGGATCAAAGTGGCCTGAAACAAAATCTGAAATCCCATTTAAAACGCAATTAAGTTTTCACACCAGGGTATTATTTTGATGTTTGATCGTTTTCTATGTGTTTTCACAAGTGCATGCATGTACGTTTTTATTAAAAACGCTGTTGAAATAACAGCGAGGCCCAGAATAACACATGCACGTCCACTCTCCTTTGTTGGTGGCACGCCTGCACTGAAATAATAGGCTGTCAACATCCATTTATGTCTTTTTTGCCATGTGACGTCTGTTCTCGAGAAACAATAAAGCTGTAACCATGTGATCTTGCACAGGCTTGCCCACCATTAAGGGAATAACTCGATTTTATCAATCCACACTGAATATGTATTCAACACACATAACTGCTTTGGCCTCAAGTCATCCCCAGCACCTGATACTCAAATCAAATTAAACCAAATTAAAACGAGCCTGTTATGGGCCTAATGACTGGTGAATTCAATGGTTGCTCCTTGCTGCAAGGTGCTAGTAAGTCATGAAGAAAGGGAAAGGCTTTTATGTTCTAAAATCACAGATTAGATCCCAAACTGTCCAATCACAGAGGGCACTTGGGGACACATGAGTGAATGTTCACTGAAAATGTTCTGCATACACTTAACCGCTTCTGGATAATCTTCTAAAGCCAGACACTATTGGTGGAAAAGGAACTGCGGAGTGTTTTCCTGCATATTGGAAGACACGGGAGGAATCACAAGAGGATTGCGCGGCTTTAGTTGCCGCTAAACTCGCACAAAGAAAGACTGAAAGAAACCGCGCAATTCTCAAAGCACCTGCAAAGGGTGAAAAGCACCCATAACCGCGCTGCCATAGCGCCTCAGTGCTCCTGTGCTATTTGCATGTATTGATATGAGGTAAGATGCAGACGTTTGATGCAAAAGCAGTTCAGTTCACAAAGATTGACCTTAATAGCCACACATAGTTAAATTTATAAAGGGTTTCATTGCCCAGCTTTTCCAGTGATGATGGAACATTAAATCCTGTCACGATTAATGTGTAATTTTTACTGTTCGCTCTGCCATTGATCCACCTACTGTGTTATTGGGGCATAGGCAATATTTAGAAGTAATACAAAGCATAAACTGTATCATCGCTTCCTTAAATATTAGCGTACAGTATCGGCATTAATTAGTTGTCCGGTGTATGATTACTTTAAACAGCCTATTGTAATGCGATGTGAAAAAACAAAGAAGAAACTTTTCTTTTAAGGAACTGTTATTAGCCCTTAAAAATGGATACAGGCTACTGGTATCAAGTGATGTGCACTTCATGGTGCTATAAGTGGCTGTAATTTATTCTATATGAATTTGCCTGACAGTCTTTTATATTGAGATAATGTAGTGAAAAAACGGAAGAAAAAATGTCCCATGTCACCAGTGCCTGCCCTTTCCCACACTCTCCTCATCACAAGCAGCCATCACTGCAGGCAAGTGTTAAAACGTCAGAAGATTAGTCACGATGAGAGCCGTGTGTGTGTGTGTGTGTGTGTGTGAGAGGACGAGTGTATGCGTCAAGTGCCCTGGCTCGTTCCAACACGTCTTAATCGGTGCCAGGAGCTGGAGCGAAGCCCCTCGGCTCTGTTGGGCTGGTGGCCGGTTTGTTTGGGACGGATCAAACGCACGCTAACATACAAACACAGACACTGACACGACGGTGAATGCCATCTGGCTTTTCGCAGCCCCCCCCCCCCCCCCCCCCCCCCCCTCGCCGCCGGGCACCTGGAGGGACGTGCAAAAAGGAGTGGGTGGTAGGAGAATGACAAGGGAGGAGGGAAGGAAGCAAAGGAAGAGTTGAGTGTGTGAAATTGAAGACTGATCTCCACCTGCCCGCTACTTATTGCTAATTGGCCATCAGGCGGTTGAGGCTGTGCCAACACAACAGCATAATGCCAACGTACAATCTGACTGCCTTATTTTCAGTCTCTCTCTCTCTATATGTTTACTTATTTGTATCATGCTGTCTTCCCTTATTCTATCACTGGTTGTGAGCCCACAGTCTATGTAGACTATAGCTGAAAGGCCAAATCCTAGAGGACGTGGGGCTACAGTGAATCTAAATGCCCTCACCGCGGGCATGAGAAATGCTCAAGTAGTACATGGCTGTTGCTTTGACTTAGCACCTGGTGTCCTTGCACAAGGTTAAGAGAAGTTCCCCATGTAAAAACGACCTTGTGTGCTTTGCATGCTAACAAGCTCTGTGAGTGCAGGCAGACCTATTTACAGACAGATGCTGACTCTTCCTTTGAGAAAATATATTTCTGTTTGAACTGGAATTGGAAAGGTGGTAAACCCAACCCGCAGTGTCCTCAAAGCCTTTGCTGTTTTGGATACTCTCAAAGGTTTGCTGGTCTTTTGTCTGCGTTTCCGTGAAAATACTGTTTGTGTCCTACCCTCCCAGTTATTTGTTTAGTAATTAGGTTAATGTCTGGAATCGGGGCTGAGCGATATGGAGAAAACCAAATGTCATAATGTTTTTGATGAAATACCACAATATCAATATTGAGAAATAATCATCAGTAACGTGGATGTAATGACTAAGTGGGTAAAGGAAAGTATTAGAACAATTAGGTAAATTCAGAAAATGACATCACTTTACTGTAATTCAGCCTTTAAAATCAGGAAAAGACAACACCCGTGCCACAATACGATATCCACAATCAAGGACAATATCTAGCCTCTTGCCATATTGATGGTATATCCTAAAATATATGTGATGCTTTACAGAAAGACAATGAATTTGTCACACAAAAGAGATTTAAATTAAAAAAAAGAAATGAATCCGTTTCTTTTGTTTACACCACCAAAAGGAAAAGCCAGTCTTTATTGAGTTGAATTGAGTTTTATTGGCAATTTAGCATTATGGATATTGTCTGTGATATCAATGTCATTGTTGAGAGAGAGAACAAATGGCCGTTACTCTCTCCTTTTGATTTGACTGACATCAATCTGCAATGTGAAAGCCAATGGTAACCTAATCTATATTTCTCTTTCTCTGTGATGGACAGGGAAAGGGTCTATAATGGCTAAGTCAAGGTCTTAACCAATGCAAACGGATGCTTAACAGATAAACGGTGGCAAGTGGGTTGGGGTAATTAGTATCCCTTCATAGAGGAGCTAGTGGAGGAGCAGTTAGTTATAAGTTTGCATTGGTTAATAGAAGCAAGGAGAAAGACAAGAGTATAATTGTCATTGAATTAAAGTTGTGTGGCTTTAACAACCCAGCCTTTATGTTAACTGAAGGAGAGACACAGAGGAGACAGTTTGCCCCCCGGGAAGTTAAAGCATCAGTGAAAAAGAGGAGAAGGCAGGCGAGGAAGAATATGATTATGTGGCCGGGCATTGGAAATTGAATTATTTAAATGTACGCACTGCAAGGGTGTGAAACTAAAACGACCAGATCCAACGAGTGAAGCAGAATGATGGAGATGGAAAGGGAAAAAATGCTAAGCTTGTGTGTGTGTGTGTGTGTGTGTGTGTGTGTGTGGTTAGATTTTTGTATGCATTGTTTTAACCATGCGTGTGCCAAAGCTCTATGCCCCATACACATTCAGTAAGAGCTATTTGAAATGCAAGGTTTGCCTGCACTCTGAAGTAGAAAGGTCCTTGGACCATGAGCTGGAAAGGCAGACTCGCTGGACTATAGCAGCCAAGAGAGAAAAATAACATAAAGGAACAAAAACATGAAATATACAGTATGGCACAGCCTACCTTGCCCATGTTGTATCAGCAGATTCATTTATATGGCCTATAGTTGGAGCCCTCTCACAAGCCAATCCCAGGGAGCCAGATTAAATTACTCCCCTGATTAAATATCAACTCTGCCGTTTTGTGTGCCTATGTGTTGTTGTTGCTGCTGTTGTTGTTTTTACATTACTGTTCCCTCTGTAGTTCCAATAATCCTAGATTAGCGATCCCCCATTTGGTTCCTCGCTCATTTTGACAAGCATTCATCCTCTCGTGTTACATGCTAGTGGTGGTGCCTATCTCTTGGCTAACAAAAGGACATCTCTGCCCAATTCCTATTGAGTGTGGAAGCCTAATGACTTTATCAGACCCTGTCGCACGGTGATCCCTTTAAACCCTCGCAGTGTAAAAGCGGGACCAGACACAGGGCAGAGCTGAATGAGGAGTGGAAGGGTCTTTTAATTAAATATGTTATCTTGGCATTTGATAAACCCAGCAGGGCGTTATGGTTGCCAGCTATAGAGCCTGATGGTGAGAGAGGGTACTAAAAAGCCACAGACTTAGGGTTGAAAGGTCAGAGGTACATGCATTCACTTACTTGGGCTTCTCTTGTTGTGTACGAACTAGACTTCACCTAATGCCCTAATGGTGGTAGGTGGTGGAGAGGTCTTTCAGTTGTTGTATATGCAGTGGTGTCAGCAGTTTGGCAGACATTTCAGAGAAATTGCTGTTGAAAACGTCAGACATCTGAGAGTAAAGGTGAATGTCTTCACCTAACCAATCCTCAAATATGGATTGCACCAAGAAAGTGCTCACACAACCCTCTTATTCCATCTAAATTACATGAGGTGTGTTTACTTGGCCCGTGTCCGTATGAATAAGAAATGATGTGTCACGCACAGAGCATGTAAAGAAATATGGAGGCTGGAGGTTTGCAGTTGAGGGAGAGGATGTTTTTGTTTGGGAGAATGTGACTCTGTCCGGAGTGTAATTATATTCAAAGAAGAACTTCATTTCCTCACACGATCCGTATTGGTTGGTATTTACTGCCACCAAGCCAGGCGGCAACCTCTGGATCTGAAAAGTGAAGCCCATACTGAAGTACATATAACTTGCATTGTTTCTAATGGCCATCAGGGGACAACTCCTCTTGTTGTATAGAAGTCTATGAGAGAATGACCCTACCTCTCACTTGATTTATTACCAAAACATTGTAAATGTTTATGGATTCAATCGCAAGTTTCAAGTCTTCGTCAATACAGCATGATGCTCATTCAACAAGTTATGGTCCCATGTAGAATACAATAGACCATAAAGCAGCATATGCTTCAGGGCGTGCCTACCTTGTAATTTACTTGGAGCTACCACTGCCGTTGACTGGTCTGGCAGTTGTCCATGTATTTGTCCTACAACTTTAAGCCTCTTGCAGCCTTTTTCAGTTTATTGAAGTTAATTGTAATATTTAGCTCGTCTAAAAATGTCTTATCCAACGTCCGGCTTTACTTAGCTCCACCCTCTAGTGTCTCTTTTGGTTCCAAAAAAACAAGATGGCGACAGCCACAATGCCGAACTCGAGGCTTCAAAACGGCAGTCCACAAACTAATGTGTGGCGTCACGGTGACTACTTTCCAATTCTTATTTACACTCTAGAATAACACAGTTATCATGTCCTTTCATAAGTAAAGCATTAGTCAATGTCCAGCACTGCTATTGTCTGTTCTGCTGCAGACTTGCCCTGTGTCCTGTCAGCCGTAGGCTCCCATTATTTTAGCAAGCACACACAGTCTTTAACCCCTGATACACAGCATATGGTTGTCCACAACCCCGGGGTGAAAGCCAATGCATCTGCTGTTCAGTATCATGCATCATATTAGTGGGAGTATGTATGTTGTCTGGTTTGAGATATGCAGAGATGTCTAATGCTTGCGGGCTCAATCAATCAGTGATTGGATGGCTCCTGTCGTGTAATTCCCCTCCACTCGACAACCCCAACCCACCAGACTCGATGTCAACCTGCTCAAATTCCTCTTCACCGCTAAAGTGCCAGTAAAGATTTTTTTCCTCACCTTTACTCTAAAGGTACAGTGCTTTTTAAATTAGAAGTACTGTCTTTCCTTTTTGTATTTCAGTGAAATCAGTCAGGGACCTAATTCATTGGCGTTAACCTTGACAGCCTGTGAAAATGTTATGTAAAGGCCACATAAATTATTTTGTCTGCCCTCTTACCTTATCCACTGCAGAGGGGTTCTCACAATATCACGAGATCATGCATAAGTCCATCATCCAGCCACAGGGGTTCGGACCAATCACCATTGTGTGAGGAGCTGCAGGTATATACGGGTGTGTTTTAGGTGTGTGTGACACGATGTGGAGAGGCGACTGTAAGTTTTAACGTGAATGGTGGCGCCTAATGGGGTTAGGGTAGATGCTGCTATCGCATCAGTTATGTCAAAACTGGTGAGTGTCTCTTTATTGAAAGAAGAACAAAGAACAGCACTGAAGGCGTTTTTCCATGGAGGAGAGTTGTTCGTTCTTCTCCTGACTCGCCGATTATTTTGAAAGCTCCAGCCCTATTTCCAATCACTTTCCAGTAACGGCTGCTTGCATGGTTCTGTGTAATAAACCATCTGGTGTGTCCGTGTTACAGTACCTCACCAATAAAAGGCAATCACAGCTTCAATATCACTTACATGCCATGACTGGTGTTTGTGCGATAAGCAGCTGACTGATGGTCAGCGAGCATTATCATACAGTACATGTGTCATAGCATAAGTAATGTTTGTATTTCAAGTTGTGTGTATATATAGATAGATAGATATCGATATATACAGTAGATATAGATATATATCTCTAGATATACTGTATCTATAGGTGTGTGTGTGTGTGTGTGTGTCTGTGTGTGTGTGTGTGTGTGTGTGTGTGTGTGTCTTTTCACATGGTTGCACCATGTCTTCCTTGTAGCTGGAAATGATATAATTTAACAGCCACTGATACAGCAACTCTTAGTCATTAAGTCCGCGGGAGAAGGAGACAACGGCTTCATGGCTAATTATTATGTTGGCGATGTCCCCTCATGTCTCGGCTCTTTGCATGTGTTCATGTGGTGCATGAGGATGAGGGAGAGAGAGCAGCATATAAGAATTACTTGGGGGGGAAAAAGAATACATTTCAAGAAACTCATTTAAAAGATGAATATTTACCCGATGACTCAGTTTGTTATTGCTTGATTATCATTGCGCTAATATTCTCCAATTAAAATCTCAATCGTTCCCTTGCCATTAAAGTCTGCAGCGCAGCACGTTTTGTCCATCCTGATTGGCAGCAGCAGTCGATGCCATGATGGGAAGTCATGGTCACATATTCAAAGCAGGCCTATTGATAACCTGAGCATGTTGACCCTTCAACCTTGCACTTCCTGCGAGTCAACAGATAAGCTCTAGAACTTGATGTCTCCATCAGCCTCATTCCTAATGAGCCCTCATGTAGCCACTTGATAGCAGGCCTGCTCTGAGGTGGTTGACGTCCTCCATTGAGCTGAATCCCTCGCAGCTCTCAAAGGAGGCAGAGAATGGAATGATGAGGGAGAGAGGTATAGAAATGATCCTGGACTACTGTCTTTGTGTCTCAACCGCCATTGTAATGTAAAATCTCCCTTCGGGATGATCCTCTTGAGTCCTCTCAAACATGAGTCCATTTGGGGTAAAAAGGAATCACAACCATGTCCAGCCACTGGAGGGCTCGCCACCTACGACAACGCAGTATTGCTCTGCTAAATAACAGAGCTAACAGCTAACATTAATAGAGGCTGCATTGAGTTACGTTATGATGCTTTCAAGCTCTAGTCAGTAAACAATTCAGTTTGCAGCGAGAAACTTGAATAACTCTTTTGTAGGAGATGTTTTCACAGCAATAAAAAAGAGATATTGGAGTGAATTATGACCTTTTTTAACTTCCTACCACCAGCTGTAAGCAGCTTATAATACATAATTTAAGCCACTAAAATTCAATAATTTGAATGGTTTCAATTGTCTTCATTCGAATAACTACTAAAGATGACTGGAACAAAGTGAAAGGATAAGAATATTTGACGGTTTACACTGATTTCGGGAGGGTGTGAAAACGAATCGATATCCGCAGCCCTAGGGATATAGAGAAGCTGCAGGTCTGCCTTAAAGCATAGATCCATAAATGATTATTTTGTTGCCCTCTGTATTGCTAGCTCCTGACCCGTAATAGTACATGTGGAAAATCCAGTTGGGGGTCTGTTGCAATTGTGGTGGCCTGTCTTTGTAGGAGCCCCCGTTACGCGTGACTGAGTTCAAGGTCTTTGCTTTCAGCATCAACGATTTAGCATGCTGTGCACCATGGATTACTTCGGGCTTTTATATAAAACAGAACATGTGAAAACACATTCTCAAGCACACACAAAGATGGATACAAACACCACACATACACATCAGCAACCTGTAATCACACTTAACAGACACAGTGTTTTCAAAGGCTGGTGCAAAACACACGGCAGTCCAAACACTGTTGGGTTATATTTTGCTTTTCCGAAACGCATTCTGCTGCTGTGTTGCTCTGGAACGGACAGCGGTGGCTTCTGTGTGCATAGCGTGTAACGAAGGCTGACACGTTGCGGAGGCAGCAGTCACCCTGTCCATTAACTCTGAAATCCCGATTCCGGTTAGCTATACTGCTAACAGAGGCTCTGCTGCACACACAACACACACACACACACATATCTGCAACACACACAATTTCTTAATGTACAAATTCACCCAAAACGTACCCTAAAAGGATATTTTCTGCTTCTGTTTTTTGAAAGTTTAACTTTGACAGTGATAAGTGAAACTGTACACAGAGAAGTGGAAGGAAATATTTTCCCTCTGAGGGAAAATCAGTGTAAAGTGTTTATTTCAAGAGTTTTTTTTCCATTAGATAAGCGATGACACAAGAAGGAGCAAACATCAGAAAGAGGGATTACGACCAAACTGCCACCCAGAGGGAGCGAATGATAAAGACTAGGGCTGTTTTTTAAGTCTAAGCTGGGAGCTGGTGTTGGGGGAGAGTATTAAAATGGCAGGTATGAATATCAAGAGGAGATTGGGTCATACTAGTGTAAGGACACAGAGTGCCGAGAAGCTGTGTTTTTCGATATCAACATGAATCTACAAATTCCCTGGTTTACTCTCCGCTTATTGCGTTCTGTCTCCTGGATAAATAAACAGTTTCAGTGACTTGTTTGTTTGCCATATAGCGTATCTTTACTGATGTTCTATGTTCGGCGGTATTAAAACATGTTATTTCAAAGTTATCCGTCGATGTTACTCAGGGCCAACATAGTTCAAAGTTAGCCAGATAACTTGAAATATGCTGAAATACAGTGATGTGAGAAAGTATTTGCCCCCTTCCTGATTTTTATATTTTTTTGCATATTTGTCACACTTAAATGATTCAGATCATCAAACTAATTTTAATATTAGACAAAGATAACCTGAGTGAATACAAAATGCAGTTTTTAAATTATGATTTCATTTATTAAGGGAAAAAAGCTACCCACACCTACCTGACCCTATGTGAAAAAGGCCTGATTACTGCCAAGTCTGACTGTTGAATCAAGAAATCACTTAAATAAAACCTGTCTGACAAAGTGAAGTAGGCTAAAAGATCTCAAAAAGCAACACATCATGCCGCGATCTAAAGAAATTCAAGAACAGATGAGAAACAAAATAATTGACATGTATCAGTCTGGAAAGGGTTGCAAAGCCATTTCTAAGGCTGCAGGACTCCAGTGAACCACGATGAGAGCCATTATCCAGAAATGGAGAAGACTTGGAACAGTGGTGAACCTTCCCAGGAGGGGCCAGCCTACCGAAATTACTCCAAGAGCGCATTGACGACTCATCCAGGAGGTCATACAAGACCCCAGAACAACATCTAAAGAGCTGCAGGCCTCACTTGCCTCAATTAAGGTCAGTGTTCATGATTCAACAATAAGAAAGAGACTGGGCAAAAATGGCATCCATGGGTGAGTTCCAAGGCAAAAGCCACTGCTGGGCAAAAAGAACACAAAGGCGCGTCTCACATTTGCCAAAAAACAGCTTGATGATCCCCAAAACTTTTGGGCAAATATTCTGTGGACTGACGAGACAAAAGTTGAACTTTTTGGAAGGTGTGCGTCCCGTTACATCTGGCGTAAAACTAACAGCCTTTCATAAAAACATCATACCAACAGTCAAACATGGTGGTGGTAGTGTGATGGTCTGGGGCTGCTTTGCAGCTTCAGGACCTGGACGACTTGCCATAATTGATGGAACCATGAATTCTGCTCTCTACCAGAAAATCCTGAAGGAGAATGTCCGGCCATCAGTTTGTGACCTCCATCCGAAGCGCACTTGGGTTATGCAGCAGGACAATGATCCGAAACACACATGCAAGTCCACCTCTGAATGGCTCAAAAAAAGCAAAATGAAGGTTTTGCAGTGACCTAGTCAAAGTCCAGACTTAAATCTGATTGAGATGCGTGGCATGACCTTAAACAAACATCCAACGTGGCTGAATTAAAACAGTTCTGCAAAGAGTGGGCCAAAATTCCTCCACAGCGATGTGAAAGACTCATTGCCAGTTATCGCAAGCGCTTGATTGGAGTTGTTGCCGCCAATGGTGGCACAACCAGTTATTAGGTTTAGGGGGCAATTACTTTTTCACATAGGGCCAAGTAGGTTTGGGTAGGTTTTTTTCCCTTAATAAATGAAATCATCATTTAAAAACTGCATTTTGTATTTACTCGGGTTATCTTTGTCTAATATTAGACAAATATTGTCTGAATCATTTAAGTGTGACAATTAAGCAAAAAAAGGCAAATACTTTTTCACATCACTGTAGATCCACATAGTACCACCAACAGGCAGTGTATAATTACTTCACCCTACAATTGTGCCAAAAAGATCCCAGTTCAGATTCATTCTGACCTGAGATTTAAATCCTGTCAAAGATCAATTACCTAATTAGATTAGAACAACAGTTTGGTTTCAGCAGCGCTATATTTTTCCGATCAACACACTGTATTATATGCTGCTCAGAGCTTCTATAAGGTTAGGGGGTTAGCTTGTATTTGGAACTAGTAATCCGGCCTTTTTAGAAAATAAGCATTGCAAAGAAAGTCGAAAAAATAAGCATAGACAATTCTGTAGATTTGAATGGTTTGAATGATAGTTTGGACTCATGTGAACGTTAAACACTGCAAAGACATACGCTAAAAGTAATGATTAAAAAACAGTCGATTTTGTTTTAACACCACTTTGAAGCATCTATTTAGAAAACATATATTCTGGTAGAATAAGATTTGTGCTAGCTGACCACAGTATTGAGGTTTGGTTCAGTCCAGGCCGTCTTTTTGACCAGCCGCATCAGCAACCCTTGTATTGTTTCCAGTTTGTGAGTCTGTGTGTGTGTCATTATGGTATCTGCTATCAGTCTGATGACGGATAAGCTGGTGGAGGTAAGGGGCTATTCTTCTGGGTTTAGGGCGTAGCCAGGTGATATCCTCAGTTTACAGTCCAATCAGCAACTTGAGATGTGAGATTTGAGTTGAAATACGACGTGTAGGACCAGATTTTCTTTTACTAGTAGCCAATTTAGATGCTAGTTTTTATACCAATAAGAAACTAAATCATCATCAGGCAATAGCCGGTGGGTTCCCCGATTGCATTTCGTGCAATGCGTTCCACCACTTTTGCTCGCCACATGGACTGTTTACCTGCATTCACTGGATCCCACACCCCTGGTCTGACTTGGGCAGCAGGTGTGATCCCATCGCAAGATGGTCTATGATTTCCAGATGTAATTTGTTTAAATGCTTTTTTCTGTCTCTCTCTGATCGTGCCGGTCGTCTATCCTTGTGCTTCAGGTGTTGCAGGTAAATACCCAGTGCCCAGTGGGAAAACAGAAATAAACCGAGCATAGCCAATGTGTTTCATCTGCCTGGTGAACTAATGGTTCAGTAGATGAAATTTAAAAAGTGCAGCCTGAGATCCCAGGTCTGTTTCTGGCAGTACCAGCATCCAGGTATCATTTTTAAACTGTTTAGACAAACGTTGAACATGATCTCCTTTTTCCATAAAATGTGCACACTCTCCGAAAACTATTTTGTGCACAGGTTGCTGTTTTTGCACAGACGATGCATGAGCGCCTCTGCAAACATTTAGCAGATACAGCCCAGCGTCTGTGTTACACCTGTACGCCAGCATCTCTGAACGTGTTTGCAAACCATGTAGGGTGCTATCAGCCGTAGACGACGCTGCAGCTCAAGCCATGTATCTCTCCTGTGCAGGATAAGGCCAAGAGAATTCTCTCCCCAATCTGTTCCCTGCAGATCACCCATTGTTGTTGCGTGTTAATCTCAGAGATAACAGCGAAGACTTGAGGCGCCCTATCTGGAGTCTAAATCGATAGGCACTTCTATTTATCGAACATAGACCCCGACAAAGCATCAGAAAATGGCCTATGTCTTAAATAAGCTGTTATACAGTCTATCTATTCTCTTTTTTTCTTGTTTCCACACATGTACACACACTCGCATTAACTTCTGTCTGTCTTCACGTATGTTTAGGATATATGAGATGTGATTCAGTAGGCTTTTTAAATGCCGGGGCATCTCATGCCTTCGAGCTCTGCAATCTGGCTCCCCAGAAAGATGATGACTCTTTCTCTTTCTCCTGCGCCCTGTCTCTCTCTCCCCTCTCCTCAACCAACTTCCTCTCCTGCACCATGCTCTGTCCCCCCCTCTTTCTCCAGCGCTATTGTTGGGCCCTCATTGCGTATCGAAATTGTATTTAAAATCCTTAAATCCTTGTCAAAATGTCTCCTGTGAGCAGGAGATTACTGTGAGCCAGTATTATTCTGGAATAGCTTTAGCAGACACTCTCCCTCCCCACCAACCTTTGAGCATGTACCCTGATTATTACGTTCACAATGGCACGTAGACGGGAATCGTTTTCAGGTCCTGGTAAACCTGCACATCACGAAGCAAAGAATAATCACTTTTAGGAACAGAATCATTTCGGGCTAGTGCTAATAGTTTCCGTTAGAATGCACCGGAAACATATCTTTTACCATATTGTTTTGGCTCAGTGAGCGTAACACGCTCCGGGGCCAGTTGTACATGGGTTGAGGTTACAGGAGGGCCCCCTCATAGACATCCTGGATGAGGGAGGACGAGGTGGAGATGAGCCCATCTGGCCCAGACAGCTGGGTCCACAGCTGGAGGGACAGACAGTGACAGCTGACTCACCACACAGCGCCAGGCTGCGGAGAAGGATGGATGGATGGCTGGAGGGGGAGGAAGAAAGCAATGGAGAGAAGAAAAGTGGAGGTGAGAGAGAGGGAGATGGGGAAAGCTTACCAGCCCACCAGCAGCACTCTTATTTTGCATTTCTCCAATGGCGGAATTAATGTGGGAAAAGAGAAGAGAACCAGACAGCCTGGCAGGTGTCATGGGTAAATTGGGGTGCTTTGGCTCAGTGAGTACAGCGGGTTGTCCTTTACCACAAGGTTGGCGGTGTGATCCTCAGCGTCTACTGCCTGCATGTCGAAGAGTCCTTGACACTGAACCCCAAGTGGCTCCAAATTGTTCATGTGTATATTGTGATAAAGTCAAGACATTTGTATTTGTCTCTTGAATCCCATGATCTAGCAATTGCACCCTGTAGTTATATGATTCATGTACAGTTTGTATTTATCCCTACCTTAACCTCAAGCAGCTCACAAATGTATTCGCCCTTTCAACTTTTTTTTTATTTGACACTATTCTTCAAGCACAAATGACTAATTCATGGCCACGAAGAAAGCAATTTGGGAGCATGAATTACTGAGGAAATGCAAATTTAAAAAAGTACCCCTGACACCACCTATGCTCAGTAGAGATCCGTAGTTAATTACCCGGTTAAAAAGTGACCAAGAAGCTCGTTGGGAGCATCGACATTGGCCTCACCCCGGGGTGGGCCGAGCTTCATCAGTTACTGTGTTGTCAAGATGGTCAATTATTTTGACTGTGGGGGTAAAAAATATCTGATTACAGCACCCTGAGGGGCAAGCCATACCTGTGCTCTTTAAATATTCAACATCTGATAGATATCAGATCTTTGTAATTACCAAACACTCAATTAACTAGGACAGGGAGAGCTAACATAAGATTGACAGACAATGTCATTCTGCGTATGATCATTAATGGAATCTCAGAGAAAATGCCTTTTCTGGTGATGGGGAAGGGAAGGTTGAGGGGGAGAAGTGATTTATATTACTCCCTAATCTACTTGCGGTCTCCCTCTCTCTCTCTTCTGGAGGATATATCATTTCACATGATTAAGATGTGTGCACCCTGCTCCTCCAGCCAAGCAAAACAGGAGACCGATCCTCCTCCTTGCTGGTTATCTTCCCACTCCTCCACCTAGCTGAGGCTTCTTGTGCTCACAACAATCCCCTCCCCTCTTATTACCAAACATACTCTCCCTGCTTCTTTCCTGTTTGACTTCCATATTGTCCACTTCTTTTTCCTTTTTTCCTTCTCCTCAAGTTCTCCCTGCATCAAAGCCACCGGGTTAAACCTCTCACTCATTGTCCTGTAGCCCTGGTGTTGGTATACACAATGAAGACACATTGGTTTAACTGGATCTTCACAGTACTCAAAGTTGTTAAAGCCACAATGTTATTAGCGGATTCCTTTGTCCATACCGCTGTACTCTAATGCACCCATCAGCTCTGTATAGATGGCCTAATGGTATACTTTCATCAGTCCCGTTTGCGGCTACTTTGAAGCCATTGTTGGGTAAATGCATGCATCTGATTACTGGCAGGATAATTGATGCAGAACCCAATAGATTTTAATTACCAAACCTCTCTGAGAGCAGCATATTAAAGTAAATAAACCGTATGAATCACATTACAGGCCACAGGCAGGCTGCTCGCTACTGTCTTTGCCTGCACTATACAATACAATGGAGTGTTTACTGCATATGTAACATTTACTTAAGATGACATAAACATGAAGGTTTTATTTTTCGATAATCTACAGCAATTCAAGACTGTCCTCCCCAGAAAATGCGACGGTCCTCCATTGTTCAAATGCTTGAAATTACCCGGACCACAAAATCTCTTCGGTTGCGGTCGGTGGTTTTGTATGCAAGGTGTCTGATTTTGACACCACCAACCACAGATTGCGCCATAACCTCGATCTTTCCCTAACCTCAGGAAATTGCTCATACTAATCATTTCTGTAATGGTTATGTGGGCCATTCAGGAAGGCAACAATGTCATCCTGACTATAGCAGCACCAGATCAGAAAATGCTCAAATGGGCCATATCGGAAGGTCACTACAAGCAACATATTTTGTCGTTTAGGTACGAAGACTTTATTTGTGTTCATGCCTTGGAAAGTACACTCTCAGAAAAACTTTGAGCAATAAGATAAGTTACATTGTTTTTAGGTACAGTCTTATCATAGAAGTAGATGGCTTTTTTCTCTTGAATTTCTTTCTCATCTTTTCTGAAATCAAATTATCAAAAGTTGTAAATTGATGAGGTGTGTTTCTAGTTGCACAAAAAGCTTTGAAGTAATCTTGATTAGCCTGTCTGGTAGATGGCAGTTGAAAACCGACAACGCTGATGCCAAACCACTTAGACTGTCTCAGTTTGTATTCCATGCACACAAGGTTGTTTCCCTGTTTGTGGTATCCAGCAGTGCACTTATATAAGCGTCCAACATCTGGGCTCAGTCTGGAGGAAGTTTCCCCAACAGTGCCCTTACGTAAGCAAGCGGCTAACGTCGGGGGCTCAGTACGGGAGAAAGCTACTGAATAGCACAAACAGGAGACGGGAGTTAAAAATTGATGACTTGCTTTTTGTGTTTCGCCTTCCCCCACTGTGCGAGCGCTCAGAGATTCAGCTTGTCCTAGTTTCTTAACCCCACCCAACATACAAATCTAAGCATTCCCTTTGCTTCTTCTTTAGGTGTCATGTGAATGACTGATGGTCATCTTTATATAGATCTATACATTAACTCACATATAGCCACGCTGACTCTTTCTAATTTGCTTCCTTGAAAAGTAAAATAAAATAAAATGTCATCATTGCTTCCTAAAGGGATAGTTTGGATTTTTTGAGACGGGGTTGTATGAGGCTCTTATCCATTGTCAGTGTATTATCGACAGATGGAGTTTGGAGAAGCAGAGAGGTGTACCATTGCGGGAGCAAAGTAATGTACTGCTTTGGACGGTTGCAGCAGCAAAACCTATTTTAGACACCTAAAAGATTTTCAGACTGGAGTATTTAACGGGGAACTTTACAGAATTTTGTAATCAATGCAGTATTGTGGCATTGATAAGTTTCACTTGATTACCCATCGGTAATGGCTGCAAGGTAAAGCGGTAAACATATTCTTAACGTAGCGTACACTAATATATATTATTTGTTGGTGTCTTAAACAGCTTCCGCTGCTGCCTCCGTCCACATAACATTGCTCCAGTGCTGGTACTCTTGTCTTTTTCTCCAAACTCCATCTACTGAAGGTAATACATTGACTATGGATAAGTACCTCATACAACACCACTTTAAAACACTCAAACTAGCCCTTTAACATCGGTCAAATAATGAATTAGGTTTATTATGGTGAGCAGAAGGCTATCATACCACGTCAGTCACTTCCCCTGAGGGATTTTGGAGTCTGTAGTTACATTGGGGGAATAATTATCGGCTAGTTTTTTTTCGCTTCAGGGACATGGGTGTTGAATCACACAGCAGTAGCACTGACGTGACATTTATGTGTGTGTGTGTTTCATGCAATTAGCATGTCTGTATGTGTGTGTGTGTGTGTGTCTGCAGCGATTGTTCGCCGGTGTGTATTTGTGTGCTCTGTATTCCTTGTTTTTTTCTGTGCCGGAGGGGAGTAGAGCAGCAGGTGTTGGCAGTCCTCTGTGTCTTTCATCATAATGAGTTCCCAGTCCACACACTGTCCTCTAAAGGAAACGGCTTCAGTGACAGTCGCATAGCAAAACGGCACATTTTACATACTGATAAAATATTGAATAATATATTTTTTTACACATATATATATATATGTATATATGTATATATGTATATATT
>NW_022280041.1:11557339-11594094 GCF_004355925.1 Anarrhichthys ocellatus
GTGTATATATGTATATATGTATATATATACATATATATACATATATATATATACATATATATACGTATATATATATATATATATATGTGTATATATGTATATATGTATATATATACATATATATACATATATATATATACATATATATACGTATATATATATATATATGTGTGTAAAAAAATATATTATTCAATATTGTATCAGTATGTAAAATGTGCCGTTTTGCTATGCGACTGTCACAGACCTCATTTCAGGCATCTAACCAAAACCAGGGAGGGGCTGGGATTTCTTTCCAGCTGGATACTTTGTAAATTTAGCTCACTCTTGCTGGTTTCTCCAAATCTCCAAAAGAAGCTTTACAATGCACTCCACTTGGTGGTCAACAATTCAATATCAAGTATGCTGAAGCTGAAAAGAAATGAAGGAAAAGCAGGACTTGGTGCACCAGCACAACCCATGCTGGGTTTGGTCACAGTAGTAGAAACACCTATGCTATATAATTAAGACCTTTTTAAATAGACTTAAAATTACCTCTGCACACCATTACTTCCAGATCTGTACTCTGGAGGAGTCGGAGTGTGAAATGAAAGAAACCTACTCCTACCCACTGTCTTCATTACTGTTCATTTAATAAATATGGGACATTTCAGACAAACAACCTTTATTATTATAATCTTTTTCACCAGGCCATTAACATGATTGGACTCCATATAATTGTTGTCTTGGTTGTGTTGTTTGGATTGGATTATATACAGAGCTCCTGTTACTACTACCATCTGTCCATGTAGTATAATTAAAAAGTTTAAAGACTGATTGAGGAGTTGCCTGTTGAGGCACAGTAAATGCATGCAGAGGAGGATTTTCTAAACATCTTAGCGCCTCAAACTGAAAGAGACTGGGCACAAGCTTTTGGATTTGGACAGCGTGTTGTTGGATACATTGCATGTATGGATCTCCTTTTTCTTTTCTTTTTTGAGATTTTGTCATCCGTCCTCTAAGTTCAGCTGTTAAGTCTTTGTTCAAGATCAGGACATGTGTTCCGGTCACCCCGGGTGGCACATCTCCCTCACCCGGACAGCAGCAAGCACAGCATCCCTTGTCTCCCCTGGGACGTTCCCACCTGGCAGAGGTGCTTTGTGTGAGAGGGAGTAGATGAGTAATAGTCTGGACCCTTTTCTCTCCATCAGTACACAACGCCGGCACTGTTTTTTTCCTGTTTTGGCCATTTTTCTTGCTTCTTGTCTCCAGCACTGAGATCCTGTCCCAGCTGAGCTCTCTATCGGCCATGATTTATCAGATACACGATCTCCCCCCATTTCTCTCTTACTAGCTCTTTCTGTCTGCCTCTCTCTCCCCCCCCCCCCCCCCCCACACACACAGACACACATACACACACACACACACACACACACTTCCTTCCCTCTTGCAATCAAATGTCTACATTACTCTCCGCACTGCTGGTGTCTTTCTCCTCATTATTTTTGCATCCCTGTGTTTCTCCCACTCTTACGGCCACGTTTTCTCGGTGTCCCCATCTGTCACTTTCTCTCTCTCTCTCTCTCTCTCTCTCTCTCTCTCTCTCTCTCTCTCTGTGTCTGTCTGTCTGTCTTTCTGTCTTGCCCACACAACGTATCCCACCTTCTCTTTGACAAAAAAAATAGCTGAGTACAATGTGTGCAAAGAGACAATAAAAGTGCAGAGGAGCCAAAAGTCAATAGGAGGAGAGACGAGGATAAAGAAATGAGAAAAGGGAAACGTGGATGCGTGGAACAAAACACTGTTTGTACAGAATGACCTTTATAAAATGTAGTAAATATGTCAATTGATTGTTGGGAGCTCCAGTTTAGTGTGACATTTGGATACATGCACACTCACCTACAAGTGTGCCATTGCTTTACGTTCTCCAGAGGATGTGCTCACTGGCAGCGTATTTAAAAAAAAAGTATTTTCTGTGTGTTTGTGTGTGCAACGACAAACCCAACATGCATGTGTGCGTGCTCTCCGTCTTCAATTCTCTCTACTCATTCCCCTCCCTCCCTCTCTCTCTCTCTCTCTCTCTCTCTCTCTCTCTCTCTCTCTCTCTCGCTGCTCCAACCAGACACAAACACTCTCCCTCTCTCTGTGTCTCTGCTCTGCCCTATGTATCATAGTCACCGTCTGTGCATTCAAAGAATCCGAGTAGGTCCACCTTTTCTCTTTCGGCTCCGCTTCTGCCCCTGACTCGTGCTTTTTTTTTTGCCCTGGCCAGCACAGAGCCATGCGCGCGTGCCTTTGGGGGGGTTGGCCGACTTAATCGGAGGGAAAGGAGAAGGGAGAACTGTGCGGGCATGCAGGATGCAGCTTCTGATTCAATTAGCATGAATTTCACAGCAGAGGCAGCAGCGGCAGTAGCGGCAGCAGCATCGTCAGACTCGCTCGGCAAGCCAGCAGCAGCACCCCGTGTCGGAGCCCCATCGAGAGGACCAGCAGCCGCTTCTCATCTGCCTCCCGCCCCGGAAAGCAGCGTTTGAAGGGGCAGAGAGAGCGGGATCGCATTCTCAAAAAGGGTGAAGAGCAATCACAAGTAGGACGGAGCTCGGTTACAAGTCTCAAGGATTGGAGGATTGTTGAACTGGACATCAACCACTCTGATGCTGGTTCAGAGCTTTGGTTATGGTTTAATCCTGTTAAAGGTGTCTTCTCTGTGCAAATCAATGACCTACATTGATTTGTTTTGTCAGAAAAGAGGAGAGGGAATTCAGCACCGCCGCACTTGGAAATAGCTGTTTTGTCCTCCCTCTCGCCATCCGTTTCTTCTCCCTGGGTCCTGTATTCTATTTATTCATCCATCTCTTGTTTTGCTGCTCTCGGCTGCACGGGTCCGGAGCTGTTTCAGGGATTTGAAGCACTGAAACAGGATTTGGCTGCTCTTTCATCTCAGCACCCTTGCTTCTGCCCCTCTGTCTTCGCCTCTCCCTTTTGCAGCCAGCTTTTACGCCTATGTATTTTTTCTATACTACCGCTCTCCGTTTAAGTTGTCTCCAAAAAAACTCCAAAGGGATGTCGGCAGTCTTTTTCTTGGCGATGGAGGATTGGCTTATGGGAGGAGAAACTCTCTGAAGATCTCCCCAAGGCGAAGGAAACCCTGTCGAACAATTAACTCAAAAGAGCTGTACACAAGATCTTTTTCAAGGAGCTAAGATGGAGTCTTGTGTTTCCTAAATTGGTGCTGCTAAGCTGTGATTATTTCTTCTAGGGTGCCAAGGAAGTTGCTTGTAAGACAAAAGAGGTTAAGTTTTAAACAAAAGCTTTAAATCTATTAGTAGAGGAGTGGGAGTTGTTTTTGTTCTCAAGGATCTAGTCAGAAGCTTTTGGATATCAACATTAGACTGTTGGAAGATTTTTGGGGTCTTTCTTTTCAGGAAGGATTTTGTAATTTTTTTTTTTTCTCTTCCAATAATTTTGGGGATTTTCACACAAGGATCTCTTTTTTCTTTCTTGGCATTTTTTTTTTGTTATCTGTGTTTTCTTTCCCTCCCCGGGCTAGAAAGCAGGGGATCATGGGCCCTGGATTCATTTGAGATGTTCACTTCCTGTTTGTGTCATCTGAGGGGGAGGGGCCTTCTGTTCCTCTCAGGCCCCGCCCCCATGAAGCAGGAGGTGGAAGTGGAGGTGGACAGAGGGTTGCTAGTGGTGCCTAGGCCAGCGGTGGCGTCACCAGTTGTGTGGGCCAGTCCGGCCTTCCTGTTCAGACTGGTGCTGTCTCTGGCGCTGCTGGTGTTCCCCTGCCCAGCCGTGGCAGCCCGAGTTTCCTCCTCCCTCAGTACCACCCACCACGTCCACCACTTCCACAACAAGCATGGTACTGTGCCCATTGCCATCAACCGGATGCCCTTTCTTACACGTGGGGGCCATGGTAAGATCATCCGTTTCTCTTTTCAGACCGCTTCTTGAGCTAATGATTTGAACCGCTTGATTGAACTAATCTTGAGCAAATGATTTATCAGTTAGGCTGAGGTAAAGCGAAAATACATGTGCGAGTTTGAGTTAGTGGAATGACACAGACTTAAGGGGTCAATGGGAGTTCATTTTCTTTAAGGGGTTGATTTGTGGTGGCAATGAGCTCTAAGTTGAGTACATAAGCCTAGGCAATTGGTTCATCCATCTATTGATCTCTGTCATCTCTCAAAAGACTGAGAGGAGCCAGGCCTGGGTGACCAACCTCACTGCCTCAGCTCCCCATAGGCCTCAGTCTTGATTCATGCCCCTGGTTTGGCGGATGATGTTTCCAGAAGCTGTTCCCTGTTGGGCTTTTTTTTCGTTGCCACATCCCCAGCCAGCTGGGTCCTGCTACTTGCCTTTCAAGCTCAGCAGCCATCTTGGATCTAGTGATGTAGTGAACTGTGGCCAATTTACATTCATGTAATACCCACCCATAGTAATTGTTGACCCATGGTGGCAGCCACTAAAAGAGAATGGCCTTACCTGGTTGTTGAGATGGTAAATCTCACATGCTTTGTGTCGTGGTACATTGTGTTCTCAGGAAAAATCCATGGATAATTGCATGTGCACTACTTAATTTGCCCTACTTTCTACAGTATATGTCTTTGGCTCAGTGCTCTGTGGTGCATCAGTTGCTGCGCTGTTCTTAGCCTAAGCTGTCAGGGACAAGGCAGAGTCTCACTCTGATGATTCCTTTGATGTTCCCCAACCCGAGCTTTTTCAACTGCATTTTTTCCTCTCCCCTTTTTTCTCAGTATTTTTTTCCCCTTGCTTCTTTTTAACAACCTGCACATACATTACTTTCACAGGAGACATTAATATAATTTAGTCAATATCATTTATTGATTCCTCAGCATGTTCATGCTTATGTTGTTCCATTTGCATACACTTGGTGCTTCTACAACAAGCACTACTTCTCTCCGCCCGACCGGCTGTCTGTCCGTGTGTCCCTCTCTACCTCTGTCTCCTCTGTATCAATCAATCTGTTGTCAGATGGGCAGATGAGCCTCATGTAGCCCAATTGGCTTTGGTAAGCCTCTATAGACATCGTCAGCACACAACCTCATCCCCGGCGCTCAGTGCTGCATTGGATTTATGTGCCATCCATATTCTCCTCCCAGCCCACAGCTGCATGCGCACAAGTCCTCGCAGTCGAACTGTGACTGAGCACACAAATGAGAGTTAACCTGTGTCACAGAGGAGATCTGAAGGGCTGTTCTGTCTTATCGATGGAAAATCAATGGCCTTACCTTTTTGTGTTCACTGGGCGTGTCGAGTTTAATCAAACCCTTGAATTGATTTGGTCTTTTGATTCGGAGGTCCAATTTTAGCTGGTGATTTTTGTTTGATTTGGTTGTTCATCTTCACAGACAATTGAATCGAGATTCTTATATTCGTATCATATTGGACTTGATCAATAGATCACCGAATTGTGAAATAAATAGCATGTTATTATACTGACTTTGTCAATTATTATTGGCATATGTTCTTTTAGCTCCAGTTCAAACATAACCCATAGCTTTCAGAAAAACCAAAAACATGAATGTTTAAGTGGAAGCATGAATTCCACTGCTTTACTCTATGAGATGCCATCTGAGAATGAATATGAAATATTTATTTGTGTTGTGAAACACTTTAGTGGCAACACATGTACCACTGCATAAAACTTCCTAATGATTTGTTTTCTTTTTTTACTTGGAGATCAGTTGGCTGTCAGTTTGGGTTTCGATGCAGCTGAAAGTTTTTAAATGAGTTAAATGTGTCCATACTGTTGACCTTAGGGAAGCAGGCTCTGTGGTGGGCTTTGCAGTCTAAATTATGTCCGAAAAACCTTCAATAACTCATATCAGATCAGCTGCTGAGCTTGATCAATGTTGACACACAGCATTCATCGATCCCATCTCTGTTTCTGGTAATTAAAACACAACAAGAATCATTTCCACATTCTAGCTCAACACTGAGTAACCACACAAAGACACTTTTTATCTTCTAAAATTTCAGCTCAAACCAGTGTCCTCTTCTCATTGCTATTTCTTTTTTTATTATTTTCCTGCCTTCCCTTCCTCCTAGCTTGGACAATTGGATTGCACCTCTCACATCTTGAGTTGCTAAGCTATTTAAATTGACATAATTAACATAAAAATGTTCCCTGGCTCTCTCTGCGGATTTATGGCTGTCAGAAGATATTGGCCTGCGAAGAGAAATGGTATGCTGGCCCTGTGAGAAGGAAAGGCTACATTCCCATAACAAACTTCCAGCTCAAGCTCAGGCTGGGACAACACCCCACGCTCGACAGACCTGCCCGTCAGTCTTGTTTTTGGTCACGTACTGCAAGTTTGACAATCATGCATAAAGAAGTACATGCTGAGTGGGGGAAAAAGCAGCTTAGTAAAAGCAAGATGGAGAAGCTATATGGTTGCTTGGTTGGTTGGCTGTATTCGCTGTTCTTTTTTTCCCTCCCCTATGGCAGTCTGCTCTCGCAGTTACTAATGTACGCCTACACAGAAAACACTGCTGTTTCTCATTCGGTTCGTGTTTTATTTAAGTAGCACACTTCCAGCATTTTCATTATCTACTATAAGACAGCACACAAGCACATTGGAACGGGGAGTCAGTTTCAGTCTGCATCATAAATACTTCCATTACAGCCTGGCATATCAAGTCCTTGTCTGAAATACCAGCTCTCCAAAGTATTGTCAACCAAGTGGCACAGCTTATTACCAGCACTAATACCCCACTCAGTGATAAGAGCCTACTTGCTTCAGAGCCCTTTTGGTAGACAATTTCTCAACTGGGTGTCATTTTAACAAAACTGTTATAGAGCCTTTGCCACCACAGACGCATATACACACACACTACCACCGCTTTGGTCAAGCCTAACGTCAGCTCAGAAAGCCTGCACAGAGAAGCCTCGGCCTGCCCGCGCACAGTATGCTAAGCAAGCTGTACTGTTTTTCACTGTGCTTTCACTGTGCTTTCACTGTGGCCTGCCACCCACCCCCTGGGTTTTAAGTCTGGTAGAAAGGCCTTTACACACCGAGGGTGTGACCAATAAAGACACGAAAATGCTAAATACTGGGCTGTTAATATTTTGCAATACCAGCTATACAAGCAGCAATTACGATTTCTTTTTTTAAACTAAAGGTTTCCGGGTTCCTTTTGACCTAGCGCAAAGTCTGGCAGTCTGTCTGAGGCGAACTGTTGGCTAGTTTATTGAGTTTCCTATATGCGAAATGCTCCAAGTGAATTTTTGTTCCCTCTGGTAAACAGTTATGCAATGTCAAGGGCTTTTATTGTGAAACGTATGAACAGAAAAAAATGTGTATGGTCTGCACTTCCTTTGTCAAGGTTGAAAGTAGCAATAATGTTTGCTGTCTCGTTTGGGACCACTTTGCTCCGTGTTGTTGTACAATATAAGTGTACGTATTGAATATGTCCATTAAGCACAACACACTTGGTTGATACTTTTATTTGCCGTGCAAATTAATCGCACACAAAAAAAAAATCACCCGGTGTGCAAAGGGCCTTACAGATTCAAGGCTCAGGCCTTATCTGCTGCTCTCATCCCACAGTGTCATTATTATGCTACATCAGTCTGGATATCTGCAGGACCGCATTCACTTGCTGGCACACACCCACGCATGCAGCACAGCTGATGTGATTGCAGACATGTTTTTTTGTATTTTCTATATTACGCAACATATGATAATTAAATGGGGCTAACTTGTTTTTAGGTGGAACCACCTTGGATGAGTGTCGCTCTGTGCACACATCCCCCTCCATGTCTCTTAACTGGATCGGTAACCAACCGGGGGCCACAACCTGGAACCCACCATTTGCCACTGATTAAAGACCTCCATGGTTAACCATCAACCGTAGTGATGGATGAAGAGATGCCCGATTTAAAGGGCCCTTTCTGTCAGTCTAAGAAAGCGACCAATCGCAGCCTTCAATATGTAAAGCAGTTCATTACTGTCTATTGAGATGCAGGAAAGTCTTTGCCATATTGCTCTGATTACAGTTAATTGGAGAGTCATGACCGCTGAACTGTGGCATTTCACTGGGCTGTCTGCCCATTGATAGGTGACCCCCTGCACACAAACATGGGCAATGATAAGGTTTTGTGTTGCAACGTATGACTCTCTTTTATGAGTCTGTACCTCATTATGCTGTATAGGTGTGTTGCATTTATAGTACCTCTGTTCCTGAAAGGATCTTTACAGTACACGCATGAAAACTGCCCACCAAATTGAAACCAAAAAGCCTTGCCCAAGGCTTGTTTGATCATCATTCTTTCACACCAGTGGTATGACCACAGTTCTGTTGGTGTGTCTTGCTTCATTCATTGCTCATCTATCAACACATGTGTGCTTGCAAAACAACTCACTTATGCACACTTTTCACGACCCTGGATTAGGGACAAAGAAAAACAAATGTAGTCATGTGAGGTAATCCTTACCTGAAGGGATTAAAAAGCTAATTTTGATTCAGGCTGTCTTTGATGTTTTAGATGGAGAGCTTCCAAGAGATTGTACTGCTGGGTGGATGACTTTGTCCTTGGCAGTGGATAGAATATATCCACCAGCGGCTACCAGGAGTGGGCCTGGTGTGTATGCATACGTGTGTGCGTTTGCATGTGCCTTTTGCAAGTTTGCGTGAATATTCTAGAAATGCTCCCAAGGTTGATACATCTCCCACGGTGTCTAAGGGCTACATTTCAAGAATGATCATGAGCACCATTCACGTCTTGCCCTGTCCATCATAATTGGTCCCCTAAGAAACCGAGGACAGACTCAACCCCAGGTGTGTCTGTGGAAACAGGCATGAAATGGAAGGTTGACCTTGATCACCTCAGACTATCAAATTATTTCAGATTCTGACAAGACCGTAATTACAACTGCTCACACATCACCTTGGCATTCCCTTAGCTTTACTTGTGGTTTGTGTTTATAGCTTTTGTGCATCACACAAATGATTTCTTATTTTTATGTTCAAACCTGACTATAAAAGGAATTCACATCCATTGTTATCTCACCAGCAGAGCTATGTTTACAGCAAGGTCGCTATTGTAAAAAAGATATTGCTTTTGCTGTCATTTGCTGTCAACAAAATGAACAGGAAACTTGAGGGCTACCCTAAATAAATGTATTTCATAAAAGTGCAATTTATTATTGCATTGAAATACAATTTTCAACTACAATGGTACACTCAGTGGAGGGCAGGTCTCCAGCAGGTGTGTCTGCAATGAACACTGCAGTACTGTGTGATTGAATGAATAACACCCCAGCAGCCAGTCAATAGCAGTATAGAACAGGCATTAAAGGCATTTTGAGAAAGTGAGAATCACTGCAACCACAAGAGGTCCTTAAGCATGCAACCATAACTGAAACTACTGTGCAGTTTGCTAGCGCTGAATGCAAGATTATTCGTGGACAGACACAGAGGTGCACACAATCTCACGGATGCACTTACAATCGCATGATCCTCATGGTGGAGATAATGATGGCGAAAGTGTTTGTTTAAATTATATTATACTGTGAAATATCTTGCAACCACAGGGTCTTTAGATGTCTTGGACTGTGTGGTGGTGTTGATTGTGGTGGATGCACTGACCCCCCCTCTTTTGCTGGTCTTTGGTTATCATGGCAACCCACCTCACATTATCCTTGAAGTAATTGGAAAGATATTGCATATTCACACACTTTTGACCTCCCTGTGTAAATTCAATTCCTCTTTGTCATAGATTCCTTTACCTTTTTAACTTGAGCATATAATTACCATAGAGATTAATTCCAGTGTCGGAGAGCAAAGATGACAATGGAGAAAAAATAGAGCGGTTCAGAAGCAACACTTAGTCACTTCACCTTCTTCTTTTCGAGACCATATTTGCTTTTTTTTTGTATTCCTACCTCTGCTTGTTATGCATTGTCTCTTCCTTTGGAGCCATGATTTCTGCGTGCCCTGGTCCACTTCCTGCGGGAGAACAGTCGATCTTTGTAGTCCTCTGAGCGATGTTGTTTGCTTTGCTTGACTGCACATGCATACTGATGAGGTCAGCTGCTGTCTACACCCATCCATCCGCCCTTTCCTGAACAAGCAGGGCCACTAGCCCTCTGATTCCCGAGGTCCGACCACCATCTTTCCTGAAAACCACCCAGTGTGTTGCCCTCTCTTCTCAAGTCTTGTCCTTTTCTTTCACCAATGGCCTATATCACTGGTTACTGTGCTAATAGCAAGCTGCTATGTTTGATAATCACCACTTTATCTCTTGGCTGCAGGGGGAGGTCAGGTGCTGTGTGTGTGTGTGTGTGTGTGTGTGTGTGTGTGTGTGTGTGTGTGTGTGTGTGTGTGTGTGTGTGTGTGTGTGTGTGTGTGTGTGTGTGTGTGTGTGTGTGTGTGTGTGTGTGTGTGTGTGTGTGTGTGTGTGTGTGTGTAGGGATGTTGGGGGAAGAGCTGTTGAGCGCTTTCCTTTGAGAGTCAAGTCACAACCCTTCTCTTTCAGAGAAGCCATTAGTATTCATTATTCTCCCTCCACATCAACTCAAAGGCGCACAACCACATGCACGGACACGCACATCGTGATGAGAAACCGAAAAGACGCCTCAGGTGTTCTGGCCAGTTAAGATAAGCTTGCTGGTTTGACATTTTCTGTCCTGTCCTGTCCCCACACACACACCCTCCCAACCCCTTTTTACACCTGAGCATTTGTGCTTCTGTGAAAGGGGATCCGAAAAAGCTGCCAAGACCGAAAATGGAGCGAGTTTGTCATCAGCTTTAGTTGGTTGAGGGATTTTAGAATATTGGGCCCACCATGGCAGGAGTAGGTTACACAGGTTTTCTTCTTCTGTTAGACAATGTCTTTGTCTCCTGCTTGGTACTTGGCTTCAGGTCAGTGCATTTTTGAGTTTATGAAGTGCGATGCAGGGGAGTGGGCGTATCAAGCAGCTCTCAGCTCCAGTTTGAATCCACATCCCTGTTGTCTGACACCACAAACGCACTTCAGCAGTACCCTCAAACTTTATTAGTATGTGCCTGCTGGCATATGAGTGTCTCTTTGGTCGCTGCCTTGCTTTCCTGCATGAGTATTTGTACTCCGCTGACACCTCTAAGGCCAAGCGCTGAAGTGGGCCCTGTGGACTTGTCATCCTATTGTTTTGGCTTTAGTTTGTTTGCTACACATTGGCAGCCTCAGTTTGTTACTGAAATGCACGGTCAACGCACCAACAGGCAGCCATGCTCGTGCTCTTGGTTGCTCTTTTACAGAGCAGATGCAGCTTTCACCAGATTGGTGTTTTAATGGGTTAGATAGGATACAACAAAGTAAGACAATAAGACAAACTAACTGATTGAGGCAGTGGTAGACCAGCAGCTCCCATGTTTTGTCAAACGTGTCTTGTGGCATTGAAGAGAGCATATAGATAATGGCTTCAGTTCCCTGACGGAAAGTAAAGCGGTAAAAATATTCAAAATATAGCATACACAAACTGGTATTGATTTAGGTGTCCAAAATATGTTTTGCATTACATTGCTTTTCTCCTGTGCTGCTACTCCTGTCTGTTTCTCCAAACTGGGGGCATGCTGACCGTGGTCTACTGTGGGTAATACTCTATAAAAGTACCTCGTACAACCCTCCTTTAAAAGATCCAAACTATCCCTTTAAGTTTTATTAGTGTGTGATGGAGCACAGTAAAGCACTTTTGTAAGGACAGAATAAAGCTAAGGATCCTTTGACATACTGTATACCAGTACACGAATCACCTCTGCTCGTGAGCACGTTTTCCCTGCTTGCCAGTAAAATTGATTTGCCCTGTCTTGCTCTCACGTGTTTCGGCACCGACACGAAATAAGGTGTCATACACGACCGCAGCGACTAGATAAACGCTTTTCGCCCAACACAAGATCATTCATAGTTTTTCTATTAAAAGGAAGGACTGAGTGAGGAGAGGAAAGATTGCACATTTGCCTCGTCGAGGTGCTGAGGATCCTCTTCTGCCTCAGGTTTGATTAATGCCCCTCCAAAGCAGGAGAAGCCACGCACCAGTACATATGGGATATTTCATGGCCATGAATGGAAATGGCATACTAGTTGGTATTATTTGCAAGAATAGTGGTGTTGACATAAAATATTTTTCTCATGAATTATATTATATTATATTCGTCCTTACAAGCTAAATATCAGCCTTCACTAACAGCATCAGGTGCGGTTTAATCATAGTTTCTCTTGGGTTTTCACAATAGACTCTTTCTTCCTTGAGATTTAGCTGTCCTAGAATTTGTTAAGTTGTCATTTAGCTCAGGGGAGGTGACATGCTTACTCTGCAGTGTTGCTGGGACGTTCTCTCATTCCTGCTGCACATGAAAGCACCACAGGCACATCAGTGGGAGTGCATCACGGTGTGGGCAACGTCTTGGCTTTGTAGTTGTCGGAGACGAGGGGATCTTCAGAGGGTGCAGTGATGTAAGCGCGTTTTAATTATTTAGCCGTCAGATATTAAAGCGGTGCGACTAGGGTGCCTGCGCCAAGGATTTTCGTCTCCACTGGGAGTGCTCGCCATTAATAAACAAAGTGGCTTGTATTATGCATGGCTGATGCTTTGAAAAGCCACCTCTGCCACTATACCCAACCCAAAGGAGTTTTAGGAGGCAGAGAAAAAATGCTTTCATCAGCGTTGCAACTATGTGAATGCAACCCCACATCCCACAGCTAGCATTCCTTACAAACAGCATCAGTATGCAACAGGCCCTTTCCAAATGAAGCTGTCCAGGAACTAATAGGCTTAAAATATTACCAACAATAAAATATGCTCTAAGTAGAGTGCAGACATCCTCCAGGTATGTCTGAAACAACCACTTCTGTGTTCTTCAATCTGCAATTGGCTAACCCCCCGTCTAGACACAAATGGGCTGTAAGGCATCATAAAACACTTAATTAAAACCCTAAAACAAGCTGCAATGTATGCAGGCAATAGGCTCAAAGTCATTGTAAAAGACATTACATAAAATCTTGCCGAAAACAAAATTAAACTCACTAAGCTGTCTGCCAGCATAGTAGCAGCCGAGTCGCAGCAATGTACTCAGCAGTGTGTATGCTAGTAGTTCTGTTAGCTGTTAGCCAAACATAACATCCAACACAATAAAACCGCAGTCGTGGCCGAGAGGTACTCAGCAGTGGGTGTACTGGTAGTTTAGTTAGCTGTTAGCCAAACACACCGCAAACTGTTATCCCCACACTGTGGGAGCAGAGGATTAAGGCTCAGCGATGCAGTCACACGTGTTATCACTAGCGGCCTCTACAATAAATGTTTTTTTTGGGAAAGTGTTCGTCAACACAACAAGAGGTCCTTAAACAGAATGCATGAATAGTGGTGGACATGCACTGACGTGCTCACTCACACACACACACAAAAACATGATGCTCCTGGCGGAGATGAATATTATATCATGCTGGAAATCTTTGCAGAAATTCTCGTACATGACCTCTTGTGAGCCCAGGCAGTGCTGTGGGACATGGAGCTCGTAAACTGAGCTTGTTTACTAGACAGAGCTCGGCATGTAATTCAGAAAATGTCTTGCAATGTACACAAATGCTTTTGCTTCAATATTTACAAACCATTATACTGTTGATTTTATAAAATGCACAATGATGTGCATTTTAATGAACCATGATGTCTCAATGCAAATAATTAGAGATTAGTTTGGAATTGCCTGCCACAACAGCTTGATTGGGGACAATCACATGTCTGAGAGGACAACTATGTAAGTCTGAATTGTCTTTCTTGCTTCTAGGTTGTAGAAAGTCCTCTTTACAAACAGATGATATTTTGTATGAAGGGTTTGTTTTGTACACGCTGTACTATGATTCAACCAGACTGACAGCTGAAAGGGCAGAAAGAGACAAAGATCCCTCTGAGCCACAATTGAATGAGAATAGAAGAAGTCATTGGTAAAAGAAACTGGAAGCTAAGCATACAAATATGTGCAGATTTAAGTAGAAACAGATTCCTGTTTCAGTGTCAAGTGCATGCTATTGCAGCCTAATAGGAAATTGGAATTAACGCAGTGTATTAGCTATTCCTAAAACCTCCAAACAGGTTTGTCTAGCGTTAGAAGGATTTGAATATCAGCTGAGCATTCTATGGACTATCTAGCTAACTAACTAACTAATCACTGAGTAGACTGAAGAGGCTTCCCAAAAATGTTACGGGCCCAATTGCACTTTTGTGGTTGAATAATGATCGAGGGTCACTTGGGATTTTCTGGTCTGGAAAATAAATTTAATTGATGTTTGAATCATTCTGTTTTTAAGTCTCTGCGCTGGCACCAGTCGTGGCCGGAGGCATTATGTTTTTGGGTTGTCCGTCCATAAGGTCCATTCTCGGGAAGGCTATATCTAAAGAGCACCTTCAGGGAATTTAGTCTGGGGAATCAAAGATGAACAAGTTCAATGTGACCTCACAAAACACTGTTTTTGGTGATTTCTCAAGAATATAAATGCTAAATATGGCAATTTCATACAAATGTCTATTAGGATATATTGAACAAGTGAAGACTTGGATTAAAGTAAAAATAAATAAATGTATATAGCAGGTGATTCCACTTTTAATTGTATATGATTATGGATTTGTTTTTTACATATTGACTGTGGATTTTAATACTGGATATAACTTCTTTCATCTGAGAAAAGGGAGAAGGCACATTAAATTATCTACAAAAAACCTGGCGTACCAAAATGGAGGTGTCACGGGAGTTCATGGGTTAGGATCCAATCGCAAGACCACAGGAGACAGAAGTTGATATAAACAGGTTTTATTTTGAAGGTGTATGAAGGTGTGGAGCCCGTGGTCCGACACCAGAGAGTAGGCAGAGCGACGGTGTGAGTCCCGTGGCTCGACACCGGAGAGCTGGCAGCTTGACGGCGTGTGTAGTCCGCTAACACAACGGAGGGCAGAGCGGCGGTGAGTAGTCCGTTAACACAACGGAGGGCAGAGCGGCGGTGAGTAGTCCGTAAACACAGAGGGCACGGGGGATTCCCGGACCGACGGACACCGGAGGCAGGTGCTCGAGGCAGAAGATGCAATAGGGTTGAAGCGGGTGAAAGACGGTACGACCTGACAACCCCAGACTGCAGGACCAGAGTTTATATAGTGCCAGGGAAAGCGTTAGTGGGACCCGAGTCTGGTGTGTCAGCCTGCAGGAGGTAATCGGCTGGAGTGGCTGCAGCTGTGTGGCCATGGGAGGTGTCTGGTCTGACAGGGATCCTGACAGTACCCCCCCCTCAAGGAACGGATTCCAGACGTAGCTACACCGTCCAGAACAACAAACAAGGGTGGGCGGAGGGGGTCCGGAGGAGGGACGTCCCAGCAGATACAAAGCCAACTAGGGTGGGCGGAGGGGGTCCGGAGGATGGGTGACTGGATCTGACCAGCCATGGGGCCACAGGTGCTCCGGCGGACGGCGGGCGGGCAGAAGGGCTCCGGACACGGGTGCTCCGGCGGACGGCCAGAAGGGCTCCGGACACGGGTGCTCCGGCGGGCTGGACTCGGACTCTCTGAGTCGGGGCTCCGGGGAATAGGATGCTGGTCCAGCGGCGGCAGGAACTGGAGGTCGCTGCTGCTCCGAGACGGCAGCGGCGGCAGGCGCTGGAGGTCGCTGCTGCTCCAAGATGGCAGGCGCTGGAGGTCGCTGCTGCTCCAAGACGGCAGCGGCGGCAGGCGCTGGATTTCGATGCGGCAACTGGAGCTGGCTGCTGTTCGGAGACGGCGGCGGCCGGGACTGGAGCTGGCTGCGGTTCGGAGACGGCGGCGGCCGGGACTGGAGCTGGCTGCGGTTCGGAGACGGCGGCAGGAACAGGAGCTGGAGTTCGCTGCGGCTCCGAGGCAGCAGTTAGATACGGTGTCGGCCGGAATGCCGTCCGAATACGGGGAGCCGGAGTTGGCCGGACCACCGAGTGTTCCGCTACACCTTCTTGGCCCTGTCTCCGGCTAAGAAGGCGCTTAGCCGCATAATCGGAGGATCAAAAACTCTCCTCAGATCCTCCACAAAGTCCACATAACACACAGTATTAGGCCGATCAAAACCTAATGTTGTCGCCGCCCAGTCCAAAGCCCTTCCCCGCAGTAATCCAACCATGTAGGAAACTTTGGACCCGTCCGAGGCAAAAGTCTGAGGCTGACGGTCAAATACCCGTTGGCATAGCAACAGGAAGCCCTGGCACTTCCCCAGTGTTCCGTCATAGGGCTCTGGAGACGGCACAGGGAATTCCCGGACTGGCGGAGCGAGTACTGGAGGGAATAGTGCGGGTGCTGGTGCTGGAACTGGTGGAGACTTGACTGTCCGAGCTAGTTCCTGCACGAAACAGCCAAGACGGGAAACTTCAGACGCGAAGCTTCTCATCTCCTCCAGCAGACTGTTACGTCTGTACAGCGTAGCTGCTCCTGTGGTTGCTGGGTCCATTATGGTCAGGTCATTCTGTCACGGGAGTTCACGGGTTAGGATCCAATCGCAAGACCACAGAAGACAGAAGTTGACATAAACAGGTTTTATTTTGAAGGTGTGTGAAGGTGTGGAGCCCGTGGTCCGACACCAGAGAGTAGGCAGATCGACCGCGTGATGTCCCGTGGCTTGACACCGGAGAGCTGGCAGCTTGACGGCGTGTGTAGTCCGTTAACACCACGGAGGGCAGAGCAGCGGTGTGTAGTCCGTTAACACCACGGAGGGCAGAGCGGCGGGGAGTAGTCCGTAAACACAAAGGAGGGCACAGGGGATTCCCGGACCGACGGACACCGGAGGCAGGCGCTCGAGGCAGAAGATGCAATGGGGTTGAAGCGGGTGAAAGACGGTACGACCTGACAACCCCAGACTGCAGGACCAGAGTTTATATAGTGCCAGGGAAAGCATTAGTGGGACCTGAGTCTGGTGTGTCAGCCTGCAGGAGGTAATCGGCTGGAGTGGCTGCAGCTGTGTGGCAATGGGAGGTGTCTGGTCTGACAGGGATCCTGACAGGAGGAGATGACTTAGAAATGAAGGATTACCAGGGAATCGAGTCCAGCACGTGCAGACAAGTATTATGGCAGAATACTTTCCCTTAGTTGCTGATGCATGATATTCCAAGTATCCCATGGCGGTTTTTTTAAGTAAATATCTTAAGAAAGGCTTCATCTGCTTGATATAATAATTCAGTGTCGTTACCTTTGTGATCAGTGCCACATTATCAATATTCGGTCTTGTTTCTCCCCACCTATGGTGAACACTTTATGGTCCATTAAACATTTACCTTAAGAGCTAGCTTTGCTCACCTGTTTTCCCGCTTGGCTCCATCCTGCATTTCATTGTATATTAAAAAAACATCTCCTTGGTTGTATTGGCTTCAAATATTCAAATCGAATTCCTTGACTGAGAGCACTCACAGCAAGGGAGATGTCAACAGGAGTTTCCTTGTCAGCTTTTGTTTATTCCGTCTGGTTGATGGAGGAAGCAACCCACAGGACGGGCAGTATATTGGCTACGCTTGTTTTATACCCATGATTTATTTTTACTGCAGTCCTTTGGGACCACTGATTTCTTGGCTTAATTATTCCTTGTAGCTGCACTGTGTTGTTATGGAGTTTCAAGTGCACCTAGGCAAAATGTGATATATTGCTTCGGCAGAGGTGTTCATTTTCACTGTTTGAAATATGTCAGGATGTGAAATTGAAGGTTTACTGAGGGAGCTCGACAGGCAGCAACCTCCTGCTGCGTCTCCGCACACACCGCATCACATAAATACACGTGTAGAAGCAGGCACACGCCCACACATGTTCCACCGGCGGAAAGTAACTTTGCAGAGTTCCAGTGAACTTCAAAGATCTCTGCATCTTCATCCGACACATCTGTGTCAGGGCTCTGATGGCTGACAGACAGCAGCATCCATCACCATCATCACCCCCCCTCCTGCCTCTACCGCTGATGTGCCCACAAGTCATCCCTGCATGCAGCCTGCATGTCGAAAGGACTGGAGGGAACATGGGGTGTCTGGCGGAAATGAGGAAGAATGGTGGAAAGGGTGGAGATTAAGAGAGTAGGGAAAAGAAGGAGAGCTTGCACAGGAGGCAAAGGAGGGTTGGACAGTGAGAGAGAGAAAACTACAGAGAGTGATAGTCTCGGTACGGTGTGTTTGAAGCCCTAACTCATCTTCTTGCACACAGAGCCTTACACTTAAATCTCCTCCCTGGGGCCTTTGGAGGGCTGTAGAGATGAACCAAGGCACTACTGGATCAGAACCAGAGATATGCGAACCCCTGCTACTTCCCACTCTGCTCCACTTTACTGCCATCTTATCCTAGCCCATCAGTCATTTCACTGCGGAAATGGGTTATTCAGAAGCACGCCCAGGTGACGATCCCATTTGGGCCATTCCGAAAGCCGCCTAAGCTTCACGGTTCTGTGCCACGAGGCCATAAATCTCTGCCTTTCAGACCAATCGATCTTCTGCCCACTGCGCGATTGAAGTGTGCATCAATTGTTTTTCCTTTTCATCATCTTATTACACATGTTATGGGAAAAGGCCCTGGAAACACAAAAACATTGAGGATCTAGCCCTTTGGTTGATGCCTTCTGGTGTTGCATTAGTATTAGCATTTCGGTGTGACTTTTCATATTCAGACTGCTATAGAAGATCCCTGTGGTTTTACCTTGGGTGTGGACCAGGTGCTGCCTGTTCCCTACTGGGATGGAGGAACAGCGTAGGTCAACATCTACTGAGGGCGAGTCAAGTGAAAGGGATAACTCAAAGTGGCTGTAAACTAGATTGATTGCAGTGGAGAACAGTGCAGGCAGAGCATTCCTAATGGTAGCGGGGCATTGAAGACCTACCCAGCATCATCCTGTAATTACAGAGAGAGTGGAGTCTATATTCTGGCTGCGACAGTAGCTGTAATGTGGGGGCCTTTATCTGCCAAGGGGGGAACCAAGCGGCTTATCGCATGGCCTGTATGTAAGGCTAATCGCTCAGTCGCCCATCCTCTACATGCTTCACCATATCCTCCTCTTCTTCTTCCACATGCCAGTTAATGTTTCCTCATTGGGCAGATTATTGACAGGGCATGGGCGAGCTGCGAGGCGCACTCTGGCAGTATATCTGGAACTGGATTGTTTTCCCCCAGAACCCTCCATTTCAAACTGCACAGCTGAGTGTAGAATATCTCCCTGAAAGATATTACGGGGAGAAACATTT
This sequence comes from Anarrhichthys ocellatus, assembly GCF_004355925.1. NCBI lineage: Eukaryota > Metazoa > Chordata > Actinopteri > Perciformes > Anarhichadidae > Anarrhichthys > Anarrhichthys ocellatus. Next base: position 11,576,532 of record NW_022280041.1, read on the forward strand.
CATCTGCTTATTTGTTGATGCTGGAGGACTAAACGGCAGCCTTAGCCACATCAATTGAAAATGGCATTGAGCACTGCTCCTAAATAGTGAGAATTCACACTTAATTTGTATCTCCAAAGTAGTTCAGGCTCCTATATTCAATTAAACTTGTGTATCCTCAAACCTTAAAGCTCTTATTCGCAGAGCGACCTTAATGCATATTCATCAGTCAGGATAATGGCCGTCCAGCACACAAGCAGAGTTGCCCTTTTCAGCTCGGATAGAAGGCTAGGTTTACCCACAAACTGGGTTCGATTACAACTAACTGTCAACATGAAATGAAATCCCACCGAGACAAAGCATTACTCTGCTGTAAGTGGGCCTTGCATCAGTTAGGCTGTATTTTTAGTCGTGCCGGCATCTGTAATGACTCCATTACAGGCCTGCTTGCTCTACAGTTACCAAAACAAACACCTTGTTCAAGTCAAACTAATTGTAACGAGATTCATTTGTATCAAGGACGCAGCAAAAGCCATTTGTGGAATTAAACCGATCTACGTTTAGATGCAAAGTAACTAGTAGACATTTCTAGCTCAAGGTAGATGGATGGTTTATCTTGGAGATAATTAAGGCTACATCTTGGCACTGCAAAACAAACGACCTCCACCTGGACTCCATTGCTCAGATGCCTTTGAACGTGCTTGACCTTCTGCCGTCCACTTGTCTCCATGTCTGCGTCTGTCTGCATTTGAGTCATTTCCTGCACAGGAGCCTTGATCCGTTTTCCAATGATTTAGTGTTGTTTTCCTTTTTCTTTCCCTTTCATCATCACTCTTATTCTTGATTAACATCCCTTGCTGTGCTGTGGTATTTTAATTTCCATTTTCTTTCCTTTCCATTATTGAGGGCCGGGTAAATAGAGTGTGTTTGCAGTGAGTGGCCGGAGTGATGTATGGCCATCTCGTGTGCTGGGCTTTATGCCGAGGCGGAGTTCCCAGCACTGCACTTGACTTGAATCATTTCCCCTGCTGAGAGAGTCTGTGAGTCCCTATCTGTCAGTCATCCGTCTTGCTTTGTCAGTTCCCTCCCACCAGTCATAGCCCCCATCTCCCTCTCTGGACGTGCTCTGTGGTCTCTCACACAGTGCAGAGAAACAGAAAGCTCTCCTGGTATTGATTGTATTTCACTCACAGGTAGAGGCTATTGTCCATAAGCCGTGCTTTGGAGATCAAAAGGTCAGAGCTATTGAAGAGTAATAAACAAGATGGATGCTGGGCTCCGGTAGAGGCCTTTTAAGTGGTAGATAATGGATGCAGTATGTTGTACTGTTAACAGGAACATTCAAAACTTTTTGATTGTTCTGCTACTCGATGAAAATTTAATTTTTTCGCCCCCAAAAGCGACGTCATCCGATCCCCCCCTCCCCCACACACACACACACACACACACACACTCAACACACACACACACACACACACTCAACGCACACACACACGCACAGGACTTTCTTTCCAGAGGAGAACTTACTGCTGATTAAATCCCAACATTTTCTGATTTAGCTGCTTCAAAATGATAGCTTTTTAATAACTAATATATTGTGAAGAATTTATAAGAAAATCTGTTCATCACCAGATTAGGTGATCTTTGTTAGCGGCTTTTTTTCATAATAACAAGTTGCTTATTCTGCAGGGAGCCAGAGTAGGCAATGGAAATAATAGGGGACTTTTATTGAGAATATTTATAGGAAACTAAAAGTATTTATCTACTGCTTTACTGCCGCTCTTTTGACCACGAAATACATCTGCAGTGTTTCCACAGGATTTTTGTAAGACTATGGTGCGTGGACCTCGCAGCCTCAAGGGGGGTCCTGTGGCATGCCCTCTGCAGGAGAAAAGGTTGTACATTTTAAAGTTAATTGCAATAATCTGGTGCACTTTGAGAGCAACATTGAAAGGCTAGATCTAGGAAGAACTCTGTGCTCTTGTTAACAAGTTCGTGCCCTTGTCCTTGTAGTGAATGTAACGAAGTACATTTAGGCTACTAAAGTACTCTACCTGAATACAATGTTGAGCTATGTATGTATGTAACTTCATACTTGTAGTCCATTTCATCTCAGAGGGAAATATTTTACTTTAAACTTCACTACATTTATTTGACAATATAAATTACTAGTTAGGCAACTTTGCAGATTCTAATTATTAAGTATATAAAGTATTTAAAATAAGCTCCACCTTTACTAGCTGCAACATTAAAGTGATTAACACGTTGATGCATCAATAATTATAATCCCATGACAAAGGCTTACCGGAAGTACATTACCGGAAATGGGCCATTCCCCATGATCATGGTTTTGGTAAATTAAGTATATTTTGATACTATCACTTTTACTGAAGAAACATTTTGAATGCAGGACTTCTGCTTGTAACAGAGTCCATCTAATATGACTCATTCTATGCTGTTGCTCTAACACAAACAAAAAATACCACTTGCTAGTCATGCCCATTACCACAAATAGCGACAGAAATGCAATTTAATGAGAGTGATTTCCTGTTAAAACATTAAACGGAGAGAGAAACTGTGTTTATCCCATTTAAAAATGACATACTGTACCTTTTTGAAGTCCTTGTCTCGCTAATCCTCGACCAATGAAATTAATTACATGGTGAACATTTAACGTGCAAAACGTTTGTTTTATGGTATCAAAGCTCAGGAGCAATTACAACAACATCGAGGCATGCTGGGTAATAAAATGAGAGCCCTGATATCCTGTTTGCATGTCGTGCAGTAAACACAGGGGTTGATGTTGGTTAGCTCATGTCATAATGAAAGTGCTAGTCAATTTGTGTGGATGGCAAAAGTAATATGTGTTATGGGTACACTGTTGTGGTGTGTGTGTCACACAATGCCAGATAGATAGATGGAAGGACAGGAACAGAGCGAGGGGGAGAGGACTGATGTATGCAGGCACAGTGGGCGAGCAGGTGAGAGATGGAGAGCGCCATTCTCCCCCCCCCTCTCTCTTTTCTCTCAGTGCCGAGAGGTGACCTCTAGCTCAGCGATATGAAGAGAATGCCACGCAACATTACCCCTCCCTTTGCCCCAGACACAGATGAAGTGGGGTTTTTTTTTGTGCCACGCTATAGGGAGAAAACAATTCTTTTCCTCCTTGATTAATGTCTGATTTGTGGGCAGGCAGTACACACGAGGCAGTAAAGGAGGGATTCTTTTATGCATTTGTTCTCTCTGATCTGCCACATGTATTAATCGGACTCAGTGGAGAACCGGTGTGATTCAGGGCTTCCTCCCTCAGGATGTCACTTATGATCCTTTCTCATTGGTTAGCTGACCTCTCGCCTGATGGACTGCTATTTCACATATCAGGCCTTTTGTAGAAAAAAATGGATCCCAGTGGAAAATGTTTATGCTGTTTAAGAAGTAGGACTAAGGTCAAGAACCAGCTGCCACATCATGAATACTTAATATGTGCTTTTGTCCAATGAATCACCAAGACATATATTTGAATCTATTTTTCCTTCCTTGTCTGTTGCGTTACTGGACTCTATTCTTTACTGTTCTATACTCACGCACCCACTTCAGTATGAAGATCGTTCCAGGCCTCTATGAAAAGGAAAACACTGGCCGCTCACTTCATCACGGTGGAGTGGGAGATTCATAGTCCGGTGCTGTGGACATGCCCCCTCTCTGAGAGTCACACCTACAGGTGCTGACAGAAGCAGCAGAGTGGAAGCTAGACAGGCCCAACAGCAATGTCCCAGTCACCACAGAAAGGTCTACCCTCTCTCCAGACAATGGAGATTTTCTCAAAAAAATGTAAAGTTGTAGACCATTTCACAGAAATGTAAACATTATTGTGTATTTGAATAACTTAACCTGACAGGAAGTAAACATAGACCCAAGTTGTTGCCGAGCAGTTCAGTTCAGTTGAAACGGTGGACGCAAGCTCACTGGCTGTTTCTTTCTTTTAATATTGATCAAAGGAAGAGGGTATCAACATACCTCAGGTTGCTCTTAAACTTAACAGAATTGAGTATTCTTGAATAGTTTGTTATTTATTTCGTTTTGTTTCAAATTGGACATCTTCAATATTTGTTTTTATGTAAGACTATAGCCCAAAGTTCTTTGCTTTAAGAGTTCTTTAATTAATAAATGAAAAGCAAAGATATTTGTCTCCTCCCCTTTTCTTTGCTGATCCAAAAAATGATCCGAACCGTGACTCAAGAACCGTGATCCGAACTGAACCGTGAGGTTTGTGATCCGTTGCACCCCAAATATTTATATCCATGTGCATCTCTCTTAAGCTTTTCTATTGGACAATAACTTTGTATATAGTTTTTCTTAAAGCAATATCATCAGTAGGGACATTATAGTATCCCCTAACACTGCTGTTGCCATGTTGAGACAAAAAGCTGTCACAGTAACTGTGACTGTTAAGCCATACGCAGAATCTGTCAAGATGGCACCAAGAGCATGTGACAGATCTCCACTAGTGCACTGGTGACATGTCAGCATGGTTGATTAACCCGGCAAACATGTGTCTGTCTTCCAGGTGGGTGGCGCGTCCGTGAGTGCTCCTCTGCGTGGTTAATGACTTCATTAATTAAGTAAAGAGAACCGCCCCCAAGCTGAACCACTACTTCTACTACTCTCTGTAATTACTTGTCAGACCTGACCATCAGATAACACTGGCTTCCTTTCTGTACATAAAACTCCATTCAGTCAGTCTGCCGGGCAATGAAATTCTTGTTGCGGCTTATATGGAGCGGCAGTCAACCCAGTCGTCTAAATCACACATTCAAGCTCTTCAGCTTGCGACAAGGCATGGCTTGTGTTAAATGCTAGCATTGTAATGTCAGATTTGACGGGAGGTCCCTTTAGAGGGAAGCTGTCAGAAGCTTGTCAAGCCTGACATGTGAAAGGCGCTGTGACATCAGGTTGTGGTTATGGACAGTGGGTGGCGAGGCCGACTTGAGCTGGCCGAACAGGAACCTGGTGTTTGTTATTTTACCAACATCTTTGTCCACCTGGGAGATGCTCCAAGGTCTGCAAGTAAACAGCAGCACCAAGCCATAAAAAGATGTTTTGTGTGTGTCACAGAAAAACTGCGTTAAAGTTTTTGTATTGGTTTGTATTGGGGAAGAAGCTGGGAGGTGAGGAAAAGCAAGCAGTTGCAGCACGTAGGTTGGTGTGCATCCGTGTGCATGTTCTTCTACACAGCTGATTAGAGTCATGCAACACATTTTGCATTGTTTGAGTTTAGAAGAGCTCTGCTAACTGTCATCTCAAGACCCTTTTGATGAGTGGGAAAACTGACAAAAGCTAGGAAGTATGCGCACAGGTATGTATGCACGTGTATGTGATCGTGTGTGCGTGTCGGCAGTTTGTGTGGGCGGCATAAGGGATCCAGGCATCTGGAAAGGTGACTTTCGCTCCAAACAATGCTGAAGTATGATTGGCAGGAGAATATCCACTCCACTCTTTCTGCGTCTCGTTGCTATTTGATTATGAATTAAGCTCTACACGCTTGAGGTGAACAGATACCTTGTTACAGGTGTGGCAAGAGATAACTGATAATCTTTTCCCCATATTTACTCAAGACTCAAGGACGTCTTACACAATGGGGACGCACTAAGACAAGGGATTACTGTATGAGAGAATCACGACGCTTGCAAGGCTTCTCTTTTTTTCCATCATCACATGAACAAAACCTAATACGGAAAACTCCATTGCACCTATCTTAGTGCTCCATTTATAAACCCAATTTTCCCCATTGGACAGGTCAGTCTGTTTTACTGTAGATTTCTGTGAGCCGTCGGCTAAAACAGAACGGCGTGTAAATAGTTTTCAATTTAAAAACAGGTTTCCTGGGGGTTAGTACTTTAGATACACTGCTTTCTTTTAGTAATGAGTTTGATCCCATTAGAAAGCTAACTTTTTGATTAAAGGCTCACAGCTGTGATGGCATAAAGCTCAGCACGAGGGATGTGTTTGGAAACATGGAAGAGAAACAAGTCAGCTGAGGAGTAACTTTGACAGTACTGCATTTGTGGTTTCCCTCGTTTGTTTTTTGTCAGAACTTACAGGTTTTGGTATAATTTTTTGTCATTATCCAAAGTTTGATCATATTGTTTTTCAGTTGGTCCCTCTCAAGTTTCCCCAATCTTTAGAAATAAAACAATGAAATGCTGTAGTACTCCTTTGACACTTGTTTACAATGCCTATTGTTCAGACTGAAGAAATATCTGCTTTACCTGAATGGCGCAATATATTGTGCTGGGTAGGCAGATCAGCATACAATCAGTTGTTTTAAATCAGTTGTTGGCTCAAACCACCAGAATGTGGGTTTATGCACATTTGATTAGATTAGCATTTGCACAGACTAGCTTTGTGTTTGTGTATACATATACTGTATATATACTGTATATTGCATGGGCATGCACTTATGGTTTACCTTACATCATTTTTAAAACCTCACAGGCAATTAATATTGTCGAATAATGAAGAAATCCATAAAGTTGGTGAAGCTAAATGCAGACACAGTGAGCAGACATCTGGACACTGGCCCGTATCAGGAAGTGGTTGGTGACATTCCATCTAGTGGAAATGTGCTGTCATGGCCTTTTCCTGTTACATGACAGACGGAGCCTTTCAGCCCACCACCACGCAACAGATGGCTGCCAGTGTGACTGAACATGAAGCCAGTGGTGCCTTGGCTTGAACACCTCTGTTAGAGTTTAAAGAAAATGGTGGAATGTAGTAGAAAATGGGAATAGTATTTCCCCCCTCAAATCACATGAGTTAGGGAGGACAAATACAATCAACAGAGGCGTTGTATTGCATCAAGCAATCAATGGTGAAGAAGGCAGGCATGTGGAAACTCTGAAGATACAAGTTCAATTTATTTTCTTCTGAAACAAGGGTTGTGTTATCAACGGTGGGATACTGTTTCTCACTTAGCTCCAAGGTTGTTTCAGGCAGCCCAGAAAACAGGCATTTATTTCACTTGCAGCACTATGTAAATGGGAGCATAAGAATCTTGGAATGCATGATTACCACGGAACCACCACCCCTGCTGGTGATCTGCATCATACGGGTTACCTCAGAGGCCCCAATTAAAAATGTCCCCTGATTCAGAAATAGGATACTGCTTCCTCTCACTGCCCTCACCTCAGTGATCCTTTCCGTCTTTGACAAGAAGATGACAAAGAATTTTCTGTTCTGCACTCCGTCGAAATATGAAAAGAGTTTGAAGAGTAACAGAATGAATTGAATGATAAGAGGATATAAAGGACAGAAGGAGAAATCTAGGCTGTTTAGGAAGACCCATGGGTTTTACAGCCCTGTGAGGCCAGAATCGATGAAAGTAAACAGAACTGTATTGAATGTAGAAAGAAGTCATTCAGGGACATCCAAATTGTTTAAATCTCAAGGGCAGAAATAATTTGGTGAGACTCCATTCCAAAAAAACATGCCCAATGACCATGTGGCTACAGATTAGGTTTTTTAGGTTTCGTTTTCACATTTCAATTGTATAATTTCTCTTCAAATCACCGGAAAGAGTACTATGCCAATAAGAAGAATTATCAGTTTTTCAATTCGAATAGATAAACATCCATCATTGTCTCATTTAGGATTAATAGATGGGTCCAGTTTCTTGTAAAGTACTTTAAACACCAGGGGTGTTTTTGTTTAGTGCAATAAATTCAACCTTGACAAAGGCAGCGCCAGATCCGTTCGTACCTTTCACAATAAATGCCCTCGACATATACTGTTTAGCAGAGGGAGCTTCACAGAGAGCATTTTTCTAAGACGAAACTCATTGAAATACCTTACAGTAGCTTAGGCTGTACAACAATTTAGCTCAGACAAACTGCCAGACGCTGCTCTGGATCAATATGATCCCGATAGTTGGTCCTCTGCCAGCACAAATCTATTCAAACCTTATATTGAGCAAGTGTTGCAACCCTCGCAAATCCACGTTTCTGACGGTATGAATCGTTTGTATGTGTGCTTTACTTTTTTGGTTTTGTTTATTCGTTTCACACCCCATTTGTGAAGGCTTCAAAACTGAGCCTTAACAGCCAAAGTGAGTATGAAACCAGGAGCCGCACCGCAGCCCCTGCTCCCCATAAAGGGTTCCTCTCCACCATACCGTGATCTCTTGATACTTTCAGGACGACTGCTGTCTTTATTGATCCCCTACCGTCCTGACTCACTCTCTCTGCTCCATTCCCCATCGGTGATGTGGAGCTTGGAGGCTTTTCCTGGGTTGCGGTTGGAGCAGCTGTCACTGGCACAGCGGACACTCTTAATTGGCTCCCCTGGGGCAGCCCCCTTTGTGGGGCAGGGCAGTAACTGCGGAAGCATGCTAGAGAGAACCAGCACCCACGCAGGTCTAGTTTCTAGTTGTGGTTGTATTGAAAAGCACAGTTGGTTTGTGAGAAGGAAAGATGACTTTACTGCTCCGGAGTGGTCCGACTCTTTTTTTTTATAGTATGCCGGCCTAGACAGTGAGATTTGCCAGGCAGTGGCAACCACTTTCAGACATTGGCAACCAATTATTTATTGGCCTTTGGTTGCCATCAGTGGCAATTACTTTTTACCATAACAAATAGGGACAGCCAGCAACAAAATGTACCCCGAAATAACATTAATATTTGCATGACTGAATACAAGTATACATGTCACATTTGCACTGTTAAGCTGATATATAACTGCATAATATAAGTTGACTAAAAATGGCAACCATATTTACACTTTCAGCAACCAAAAGCAGACGTCTGGTGGCCAAGATCTGCCCAATACACCAAACCGAACAACGTAACATCCAGACTGGCAAAACGTATTCTAATCAAACAACAAATGACCAATCTCTCCACATGATTAACTATATTCGGATTTACCAAGCCAATCTAAGGGGTATCTTCTACCATTGCAGGAATCCCTGCATCTCAACATTCCTCTCTGGTGTTCAGTTAATCTTTGCATTTTCCCCTGCGTCCATGCCTTCTGTTTCATATCATCTTTTACCTTAAAATACCTACATCTATCATGGCTCTTTCTTCAGACGTGCCGGCTTTGGGTGGCTCACTGCCAGAGCAGAGGGATCAGTCGGTGAATCAGACATCTGCTTTCCCCTCTCCCACTCTCTTTTTTTTTTTTTTTATTCCTCGGCTCTGCCATCCGGCCTGCACCCCTGCATGCCACATGCACCTGATCTGCTTAGATTCTCAACATCTCCTCCTCTCCTCATTTCCTCCCTCCTCATTTTTGCTCTATCCGTCTGGTTTCCGTTCTACCGGCATCTCTCACTGTACCATCCTCCTTTCATCTCTTTCCGTCTCTCCCCCTGTCTGGAGGTTTTATCTTTATTTTCTGGTCCCCTCATTACAGCTAATGCAATTCAATCACTTTTGTTTTTCTTCCCTATGCCTCTCACCCCCTTTAGTCCAGCCCAGACTGATTAGGTGACATTGTTATAGGACTCCGCAGAAATAAAAGCATGATTGTGTGCCTCCTGCTATTAATTGAGATGCAAGTTGACAGAGGGTGAGATAGATGAAGGGATGGAGGAAGAACGAATACAATCTGGGAGGGTTGGAGGGGATAACTTGAGTATCAGAGAGCATTGCCAATCTCACTAATGGCTGTGTCTCAGCATAACTCAAGAGATTGGCTTTTTGGCAGGCACAGCGTTTGTGATTTCTTTTTTGTTTTTTCAGCAAGCATGGCTGTCAGCATGGAGTCACTGAAAACAAACAAACTTTTTCCATGTTGGCCTCACTTCTTCATGGAAGGCTTGTTGAGTGTAACTGCGACAGGAAAGTATTGGTGTAAAACACACCTACTAGGTGCTACTTCACCTAAACAGCACCAGGATGTGAGAGCTCATACTGGGTGTGTTGGCTAATTAAATGGTATCCATGGAAAGAAGCAACTTTACAGTGTAATGTTTTCATAGCCTGGCATTTTCAACTGATTTGTTAATTAAAGATAGGCAGGGGGTAAGAGGGGTGGGGGTGATTGACCTTTTAGCTCAATTTGTTTCCCAGCTGCCGCTGGATCGGGGGTGTGTTTCCCTTTTTTTCCACGGTGAGCAACTGAGCGAGGAGAGGGGCCTGCACCCGCGGGTATCCTGCAGTCTGAATTATACAGTCACTGGGCCTGAGTGTTTGTATATGCGCTGTGCAAACACACGCACACACGTATTCATAGCACCGCAACAGAATTATTCATCCATGTCTGTTCTTGTTAGCAAACAGTGCGCACACACACACACACAGCAGGTGTACACCTGCTCTGACGCACCTGCATTTAAAGACACAACGCGTAGCTGTTGTGACAGCAACACAAACAGACCAGTGGGCGCATACAGTACACTGCTTTTAATGTGTGACAGTATGTTTCTGTTTTCATTTGTTTATGTTTTACCTCTGAATCTAGAGCATTTTCAGGGTGTTTTTTGCTCCTGTCTGATTAACCACTATGACCTTGTTTTTCATTGTATTACATAAGTCCTGCACCTCTATTGAAATGGCACAATGGTGGCTAGAAGTAGTCTTTTGTGCAGCATAACACTGGTATAATGTCATAAAGCACAAAAACTACAAGTTGGATATCGTTGGTAAAGTGTAACCAATATTGAGGAAAAAATATTCCAAATGCGATCTAATTCAAACTATTAACATTTTTACAACCAATCATCTCGTCTGTGCTCCAGGATTTTGTCACGTGACTGTTGGTCTTAGCTGAGTCATTCATGGCTCCCCAGTTTCGCTGAGGAGCGCAGGATTTAATGTTCCCTACGGGCTCTGGTTCGTGCAAGCAGTTTATTCTTGGTGAAATTTAAATGAGACATCTAGAATAAAGTGATTTTGATTTTAATGAAATATCACAATGTTGAGCTTAGATTTGGTGTTTCCTGATCTAAGCATTAGTCACACATGATTCATTCAAGGACCGTTGAAGAATTGAAAATCAGACAATAGTTCCTGTTTTCACAGTTTCTCTCTGTGATAAATTTTGGCATTTTTTTAAGGAAAACATGCTTTTCAATCTTGCCAGTATGTTTTGTGGGATTGAGTTGTCAGGGAAACTGCCTCACCAACAAACCAGCAGTCTGGCTCTACTTCATCGCTTCCAGTTATTTTAGAGTTATTTGCATTCAATATGGAGACATCATGCCTTTTCTCATTCTCTTTGTAAGGTCAGTGAGGTTTCAGGACCTGAAAACATTTGACTGTTGTACTGCACAGATCAATTTATTTTCTCCAGTGGTAACAGATGTCAGAGCAAGCGGTGTGGAGCACACCATATGCTTCACTTCACTTTCAATATCTCTAATTCATTCATTGTGCTAAACATCAGGGGCCCCTGTATTCTGTCCAGATGAGGTTCTGAAGTAAAACTCTTTTAGTGAATTTGGCATGTATTTAATATGCTAAACAGTCAGCATATCTCATCAAAGTCCAAACTTTGATGAGATATGCTTCCCAAGCAGTATCTTTGCAACAAATGCAGACTATGTTTTTGGGAAATCTTGAATTAGCATGCTTTGAATTTTTTATCTCGATGATGCAGCTCAGCTCTGCTCAACCTGGTGGCTGATCTTCTTCAACCGCTGGGTTCTTAACCACTTATGTTCAGGATGGTTAATCTAACTGGATAATGAGCTGTAGCAGTAGGACATGTTTTAATCATCTACTGTTTAATATTTGTCTAAATATAACACTTGATTGGTCCCATGTAAAACAAAGATGGATTCCTGGAGAGTTTCAGAAAAGAAAATGGGAGGAAGTGATTGAAGACAAAGGAGACAGCTGGAGAGTGATAGAGGGTGTCTGGCCAAGGCCAGTCCGGCCAGTTAGGCGGATGGTTAGGCAGCTTGCAAAAATGAAGAGCGATGGCGGATTCAGACTGACCGGCACACTGACCAGTGAGATTGATGAAAGGTGCCACTGCCAGACAGATGAGGGCGCGATGGGAAGGGACACATCAGATGGAATGGTGGACGAAAAAGGTCAAAGTTTGGGGCACAGCATGAAAGGGAATGTGCACTCTGTACATTGTGATCAGAGGAATGAAAGCTGCTTTGAAGTGGTGCCTTGTGGATAGAAGGTTTTTCAACTGTGAAGCCAACACGGTGCGTGGTGGAGGCTTTGAAGAATTGGAAAAGCTCCTTGCTGAACCCTGAGTAAACAGACATGTTTCTGTTTTTCTATGTAACCAAGAGTCAGCAATTTTTTATTGGTGGCAGTAAAATAAATAGCAGGAAACATGTGGATACAAAGGTCCCCAACCAAAATGGATATCTTGTGGTTACTGCCTCATAAGCCTTTTTACTGTCAGAATTAATAAGATACAACTCAATAAAAGCACCCAAAGGAGTTATATTAGTTAAAAATGCAATCGCAATTCAATAAATTAAAATAGAAGTAGGTATTGTTCCTGTGGAGATGAAGCAAAGGAAATGTGTCTGTGTATGTATATGTGTGTGTGTGTGTGTGTGTGTGTGTGTGTGTGTGTGTGCGTGTGTGTGTGTACTATATATACCACTCCTACAATAAAACTGGAACAAACGGACCAAGCTGAAATTATGGGTGGTTGCCGGTTAACTTTTTTATTACTCTATCTATCTATCTATCTATCTATCTATCTATCTATCTATCTATCTATCTATCTATCTATCTATCTATCTACGAATTTTAATAAAACAAAAGGAACACCCAACAGTTCAGTTTCCCCAAATTGGGTAACAAGTCTCAGACTACATGCTCAGTCATTGATTCTGTTCATGTATGTTGTATTTCCCAAAACAATGGAGTCTTCCTCCAGATATGGCCCCATGAATAAACAGTGACGGGGAGAAAAAGGGCACAGCTATAGGTCCCCGGTCATTAAAAAGATGTACGCCATAGAGAGATGGAGCGTGTTGTCCTTCTGCCTGACAGGACCCTTCACTAGAGACCACCCCCTGTTTCAGAGAAAAGCATACTTATAGCTCAACTATGGCAGCGAGGAGGAAGGAGGGATCCAAAGAGTGTAATTTGCAAGTCGCGGTGTAGCTGCGCTAGAGAATAGACGGAGAAAATAACCAACTGGATGAATGGGAGTCGACAGTGGACGTGAGTAAGCGCAGGCAGTAACCTTGAGGTTAGAGAAGCGTGGTTGTGAGGGGAAGAATACCAAGGGAGAGGCAGCCAAGGTACATAAGCAACTGATGTGCGCCTGCACACTGACCAGTATTTGTCGACTCTGATCTCTCTGGGCAGCTCCTAGGAGAACTGTATGAATGTCAGAGTATGGCTGTGAAAGAGCATGCATGCTCAGTTGACTGTCCCTGCTTATATCCATGTCAACAAGCTCTACAGGCCTGCTGGCGGCCCCCTAGAAGCTATGTGGTTAATTATACCCAATGCTATGCATGTTTTGCCAAATGCTGCCATTACTGGAGCGTCACCAGTGGAATGGGAAGAGGAGTCCAATTTGTCCTAAGGGGGCGAGCTAAAGGCCACAAGGTGATTAAAATCCATGGCAGTGTGCCATCTACATATGATTTTGTGACATTGTAAAAACTATTGGTTCAATTGTACGGAAGTTCTGATAGGCAAGTGAGAGATTTAAATAGTTTTTGACTTAAGAACAGGTGAAAAATAAGGAAATCTCTCTAAATTCCTTTAGAAAAAAGGTCATTTGTGAAAAGGCTGCGAGAAAAGGTTTTGCTAGGTGAAAAATAAGGTTTTGCCAGGATTATTATTTGTTTTATTTGTAATATTCATCCTCCATACTCGAGAGGCTGAAGTGCACCACTACCCCATGTTCTACATAGGACTTAAAAGCATTCATGTTTTCTTCCAGGTGAGTTTATGAGTAGTTAGTATTACAACAACAAACACTTTGGGGGGAAAAAGTAACCTCATACACACAGGATAAAAACTATTTAGATTCGATTTTTTTTTTTCTCTGTACCAAAGTGTTAGACATCCAGAAGCCTTTACTGCAAGAAAATAGTTACCAACATAACACGGTGTGTGTGAGACAGACAGAGTTAGACATAAATTGAGAGAAAAATGCTCCCAACGACTTCCTCTCATGTCACATTAATGAAACCCGGGCCTGTAATGACGTTATCTGCTCCCGCACACTCGTATCCAAATCCACCCTAGGAAAGCCGGCTCTCATCGCAACACATGTTCACTCACCTAAAGCACAAAAGCTGTTGCACGCTGGCCCGGGAGAGCGAGATGGATCATCTCAGTCAAGATCATAGACGTTTCTATTCATGCCACCTCTCTCTCTCTCTCTATAGAAGCTAATGGATCTTCCCTACAGCACATCTTTATTGTCTAATGCACAATAATGCCTCGGATGTTTTATGAGTTCGACCTAGCACGCAGACAGAGAACAAAGTAACGGCAAGGCTGATCGATGGCTAGGTAGTTGATGGATACAACCATATGGAACAGGAAGGTTGATGGGGGGAAACGGTGAAAACACAGATCTGTGCTGCAGAAAGCTACTCTAGTGCTACATTTCTGCTGCTCTGAAGAGAGATATCTGGGCTTAATGCATAGCGCAAAAATTCTGGTTTCTTATCCGTGGTGAATTATGAATAAGGTCGTGTGGAAATGGCTTGCATACCTAGATAGATTTGGACAGAAATGGACCTTAAACTTGTAGTAAAAATCAGCTGTGGTTATTCATAGACATTGCATATTTCCTTTTCTTATTCAAAGGCTCATAGTGTTTTCTCCCTTCTGATTGGCTCTGCCTAAAGTCTTACCTTTCACTGACGTTACAACCATTACTGTTACACCACCTGCTTTTGCAAGTGTCTGCGTAGAAGAGACAAGCGGTGGTGCCTGAAGAGGAACGGTAAAGATGTTTGTTGAAAGAAATGAGGAAAAAAAACCCACAGCTATGATTTTACAATATGGCAAATGCCTGCCACGTCAGACATCGTCAAATTAGTCGGACTTGAGATGTGCATCGCACTCACGCATGTCCGTGTGTGTATACATGCTGCTTTGAGTCCCTGTTGTACAGAAGATGTTAGCTCAGCGGTGCATAGCATGAAGTGACAGGTCAGCGCTCCTGTGGGAGTGGCTCTGTACCTGTCTGTCTTGTGCCCACAATGCTTGGCTGCACTAAGCACCCATCTATATGACCTGAGAGAATCTGTAACAGTTAGATGTTACAGAGACAGCAGAACCTGTGCAGCCGGGGAGCATGCAAAGCACTGAACGTAGCCTTATGTAATGGAGCATATAAATAGTTGTCCATTGGAAGTTGGACAGCCTTACATCCAAAGTTTTACATCCACACTGCTCACTACAAACATCCATCTGACTTTTTCGATTCGATCTTACTGCTTCTTTTCTCAAAGCCTTTCCCCTCATTCCCCCTTTTGCTCTTCACACTGGGGAAAATAATTCATGGCGTCTTGCAGTTGCAAATGTCATTTTGAAGAATATTATCTCAATTTTCTTTAATAAACTGTGGTGTTCACCAGCAAATGATACTCCCTGAGGAAATGGTGTCAGAACCAAAGGTGAAGCACTTGCCTAGGTTATTCTGTTATTGTCTAACAGGCCGAGAAAAGCCCATCTGCAGCCATTTCGAAATGTTGAAAGACGAAACATGGGGGGGGGGGGGGGGATACTCACCCTTTGGTTTGGACTAGGTTTTTGAAGCCTCGAGCTTAGCGTTTTGGCCTTCGCCATCTTGGTTTTGTATCAACTAAGAGCGGCACGAGAGAGTGGAGCTAAGCACAACCAATTGCTGAATCAGAGATTTTTAGGCAATCAAAATGTTACAATTAACTTTCATGAACTAAAAGCACATTGTAAAAGGGTTAACGTTCGAGGAGGAAAACACAGACGACTCTCAAAACGGACAACGTCGTGGTAGCAACCTTACAAGGTAGCTACCAACTAAAGCATACTCTGCTTTATGGTCTATTTCACTCTAAATGGACCATCATTTAATAAATGAACATCATGCTGTATTGAAGAAGACCTGAAACTAGCGATTCAGAACCGCCTCAGGATGGCGGACTTTGTAAGATTAGTAAATCTAGTTCGGTTTGCCACCCAGCTCCAGGGACTCGGCCCCTCTCTTTCTTGCTGCAGCCTTCAAAGTCACTGGTCTTTAGCCAGCCAATCCTTTTAGCACCAGGAAGAGGATCTCGCTGGGACACATCGCTGACATTCCCAACATGAGACCTGTCGGATGTGTATGAGGTGGGAGTATCTCTGATAAGCAGAGACGTTTCTTTTTATATATAGGAATAAATGGGTTTCAGAGGGACGGTGATTCGTAAGTCAGACAGCCATTACCACCTTAGTATAATTAATAGTATAGTGTGTTCATTCATCCATTCATGATGGATAAAGCATGTATGTGTATGTAAGGAACGACCAGCTGCTGAGAGGCAGTCCTCACACAGGCTGCACTTTGCCTGAATCACTGTTATCTATACAAACAGCCATATAGTGCTTGCTGATTACGTTCTGGCTTTTGGCAGGCCGAATGGGCAGTATGTCTCTTTCAACGGGCCCCGTAATCTCACCGCCACTTTTTTGCCAGTGTTTTTGTTTCGCTGTTAACTCCTGATAATGACCAAGAGTCAACAGGGTTTTCATTTATGCCCCACACGGTCAACACTCAACACTCACTCTCTTGACATTTGACTGTCAACGTGTTATTTCGGTGAAAGTGTAGGTTGCAAACAGCCTCCAATATGAGGATCTGTTTATGGGTGTCTCTTTGTCTGATGGCTGAAAGTGCCAGTTTTAATGATTTAATAACAACAATTATCACTTTGGGGGGGAAAAGAATAGACCGTTTATCGGTCTCCGGAGAGCTTGAACAGAGCTCACTGTGTTTGTGTTACTGCTATCTCTGTGCCACACGCAGACATATTCGGGGGGGTAGCAGGAGGGGCAGGTTGGGGATGAGGTGGTGTGTGTGTGTGTGTGTGTGTGTGTGTGTGCGTGTGCGCGTGTTAGATGGAAAGATTTGCTGTCGTTGTTATACTTCAATGTCATCCTTGTTGTTTATTTGGCTCATTCCTCTCAATGAATTGCTTTTAAGGCTTCGGTGAGAGAAAGAAAGAGGGATGGTAGAAGCAGAAAAAAGTGTGGATAAAGATGCTGGAAGGAAGACAAAGAGACAAAGGGAAAATGGAAAGGTTGAAACCCAAAAAAGAAGCGTTTGTAAAAGAAATGGAGGCACTGCCAAGGGAATTTAAGAGAGAGTGGGTAAAGAAAGAGGTCGATGATAGAGAGGAGGTCATCTTTGCTATAATATTCTCCTGTATATTGTTTAAATGAAAGAACTATGGCCTCAGTCCGGCTGGATGGATTTAGAAAGAGACTCTGGGGAAATGCAGAAGAGCCGGGGAAAGAGTGAGCTCTTATGGAGACTCAGGAAAAACTTTCCTTTCAATAGGCTACATCGATCTTGCCATCACTGACAGTTATTCCAGAGACTGTTAAGCAAATCAAACGTGGGCTAGAGTGTGTGTGTGTGTGTGTGTGTGTGTGTGTGTGTGTGTGTGTGTGTG
>NW_022280041.1:11594104-11597520 GCF_004355925.1 Anarrhichthys ocellatus
TGTGTGTGTGTGTGTGTGTGTGTGTGTGTGTGTGTGTGTGTGTGTGTTTGAGAGTTGGTGTGTTTAAAGTACACAGATAAAGGTGGTGGAGCATGCAAAGGACCGGAGCACTTTATCCTAATGCGCCATGATGTCTGGCTCGACCAATGCGTTCCACACGTCTCTGCGACTCACATTAGACCTTCACATTTCATAAGTGTAATGTTTATTTCATCACATGTCTATCTCTGGCTCGCGCTTCATATTGACGTGGTCGAGCCCCTCTGAGCCGCTGCATGGCCGGTGTTTCTTCCCACATACTTTTTGTATCCATCCCGGGATTCACTTCTCGTCCCTATTTACCACCATAACTTCCCTTATGACCACATTGCAAGTTCATTCCACTCAAGTTTTGATGCTTTATTTGTAAAGAAAAAGAACGAAAATCATTTTACAGAATGCCTAAACTATAACCCCCAGATTATCTATATTTAATGTTGCACCCTGTTTGATTGATTGTGATTAGTATGTAAAATCACACCTGTGGGATTAGTATACTTCACCAAGCCTGAGTGGGACTTTAGCTCAAAGTTGAGACCCCTTTGATTCAGATTTGATTTGAATTGTCTGGTTTGGACACTCTAATCCTTGGACAGGTTGTCTCTCATTGTCTTCCAAAATGACCCTCGTGAGTGTTTACTGGTCTGGCTCCCCTAGCATCAGGACATTGTCTTTTAGTGCCTTCCAAATAACATAAGGCTGTTACAAAAATGAATCATATGAGAGTTTTCTGATCTGCCACCCACCAGATATGGTTTGGTTTGGTTCACGCAACTAAAAGTACTTGGTTACGGACGGGGAAAGAAGGTGGCGGTTGTTAAAAGAGACCTACGGTCACTGTTAGTAGGTGGGGAAATGCAAACTGTATTCTCAGGTGTCAAGGTCAGAGGGAAAGTCAGAAAATGTGGTTTCAGTGTATGACCAAACAACCACTTCTGCATCCTTTCTTCTTTTGAGTAAAGTAGGTGTTTCTGTTGTCCCCTGGGTCTAAAGCGGCCTCCTGTATTCCTGCTGCATTATGGAAACTGTTACCATGTGAAGAATCCGATTATCTTCTGTCTCACAAGGCTGGTGACTCTTTGTCTACACTGAAATCCCTATCACCATGGGAATATGTTAACATTGAGAGTTCTGTTCTCCATTATGACAAGACTGTTTGAAAGCAACACTAGTGTATAGAAAGTGACATGAAATCCCTTATGGAAGGATGACTACATATAATACTCTCTGATGTTGCTCATGCTCAATGATATTTTCTGACACATCCAATGTAGGTGATCTGTCCCTCTAGTAAAGTAGGGAGCTATGTTTTAGCAGCATAGCTGCTCCTATCTGGACTTTGATGCAAGGTGCAGGATCCCATCATTAACAGTGCTGTGTGTTGCCCACCCATTCAATTCTAAATGTTATAGTATGTTATGGCACACCTCATAACATTAATATTCTACACATTGCAGGGGAGGTGAATTGTAGAGGGATCTATTACATCCAGAGGTGTCTGCAGTAACAGCCTAGCAGCTTGTGAACAGTACAAAGAATACATTATTTAATATGTAATCGAGTTTTGTTGTCTTTTCAAGACTATAGTGAGGCTACACTAAGGAAGGTAGTTGTTTATTTATAATTGATAATCTGTTGTATGCACCGTTATATATATATATATATATATAACCTTTTTTATGGTGGCTATCTTATTTTAGAACTTGCTTTAATCCCTATGTAGCTTAAAGATACATGCACTCATACATCTATTTCCACCCAACATCCTATCAACCATCTCAGCCACAGACTGCATGTGGTGTTGCTGGGACCGCTGCATTGCTCAGGGGCCATTCATTTCCAAGCTGTGCTTAACGCACTTGGCACTTTGTGGGGAAGATGACATGTATATGTATGAGTTTTCCAGGGCCAGGAAAGAAGCAAGCAAGCAAGGGAGGGAGACAGGGGGAGAGAAATAAAGAAGGAAGAGGTAGTGAGGAAGGAAGGAAAGAGGGAAGTCGAAGCATCACAAAGGTCTACTGAGACGACTATAGGAACAATGTAGAAATAACAACAGGCATACGTGCTGTGAAGCTGTTTTTATATTTGCCATACATTTCTGTCGGTGTATTTCCTGAAATTGACTTTACATTTTTCCGTTGGTGGGACCACCCAAATAGGAGTATTTGTCTTGCCCCTCCTCCTTAAAAAGTGACAGTGATGAGCACAGCGTTTTACCCAAACGTTGAATATTTGTCAACTCTGTGTGACCAAAAAAACCTGCAGCGCCCAGTGCTCAGCACCTCGTCAAGCTGCTGGTGTTTGTAGCATAGCGTGAATAGGTGGCGCTCCCATATCAAAGATATCAAAAAAAGAAAAGCGTTAACATAGCGGTTGGGTAGCGGTAGCTTGCCGTCCCCTGCAGTTGGCTTGTCAATATTGCGGGTTACTGCAGCAGCACTAATCCCCCGTTTTGGTCAAGTGAGCCAACAGTTTCTCAGTCAAGTTGTTTCTCCTCGATCGCACTCCGAATGTTTTGTTCACGTTATTCTCATTCTGGCAGCATGAGTATTAGCCTTGGGCAGGGCCTTGATTTGAGGTCCTCTTTCGAAGAAGGCTCTTTGCTAAATATTTATGCCAGGGGAGCTGATGATATGAATGAATATGGAGACGTTCTCTCTTCCCGTCTCTGTGCCTCCGTCTGCACTGTTTTATTATCTGTTATGTGTTCTGGGAGTTGAGATTCAAGACAGTCAACCACACCCATTCCCTTTTTAGGACATGGTAGCAGCTGCATATAATTCATATAAGTAATCAGTGAATTGCAAAAGCAATCAGAGTTTGTACTAAAACACTCCTTTATTGAGTCTAAGAGGAAGCATTGCAAACCCAGTCACACACAACATTTATAACAACCCAGCCCATACCCAGGCTGCAGTGCTGGTTCGGTTACATGCCCTCCAAGCTTGCCTTTCCTGCTTCTGGCACCAGATTTCACAGCAAGCTCAGGCTTCAAAGAAGCAAATCTTCCCAACCGTGATCCAAATTAATTTTGATAACGATCTAAAGCACCACTGAGAAACCACTCTTTGTTTTTGCGGGGTAGCTCCATCACTCTTGTCTCAGTGTTATTTTGTATTTTTTACTGCCGTTTTCACATCGATTTTTTTTTTCCATGCTCACATCGTTTGTCGATATCCACAATTACAATGCAATTTAGGGTAAGTTATAAGAATCATCTCTAGAATATTAGAAATATTGATTTTGTATGTGGACATGCATCATGTTTATCTTTACAATATAAACAGTTTTGTTTTGCACCACAGACCTTCAGAGGCATTGAAAAAAATCTGTGTGTGTGTGTGTGTGTGTGTGTGTGTGTGTGTGTGTGTGTGTGT
>NW_022280041.1:11597530-11623043 GCF_004355925.1 Anarrhichthys ocellatus
TGTGTGTGTGTGTGTGTGTGTGTGTGTGTGTGTGTGTGTGTGTGTGTACCATTAAGGTTTGTTAAATTTCAGCTATTTTGACACACAGATGCACACAGTGTGTCCCGTCCATGCTAATTTATGGGATCACGTCACCTTAATTACAGAAAGAAAATATTTCCTCTCTGACATATCTGCTGCTGCCCAGGTGCAACTGAGATGGATGAAATTCAATTTCTTTGTTATATTCGTCTTAGTTAGCCTTTTGGAGGGTTGTCTCTCGTTCTCGGTCTCGGATTTCTTTTCTTTCTCTTTCTTTCTCTCACCCTGTGTCTGGCACATTTATTCTATGTACCTGTTCAGTTTAGTAGTGCAGAGAGAATGTAAACTAAGTTGCAAATCCTATCTAAAGAGCTACTATGAGGAACTTTCTTCGTGTTAGAACACCTAAGTTTACTGCAGCGGGGTCTGATTCTCTGTCCTGCTCAGATCCAGGTCTGCCTGCTGCTGTCTGAGCTGAAGGGGTTTCTGGTGAACCTGCATGATTTTGTCTGATTTCTGTATTAAGAATAACTACATAGAAATAACAAATCTTGTTTACTATTGTAGGTCATAGAGAGGCATCAGTATTAATCTGAGACTGTTTCATAAACGGTTGAAAGCCCCGCACCTAGGTCAATGGACAAAGAAAAGGGGACCAATGAGACTCCACAGAGGAAGTGGGTTCATGTCATCATATCTGCATGCGTTCAGTGTCGGAACATTTCCTGGGTCCCCACTTTGGTTTTCCACTCTGCCAACCTTTTCCTTCATATCCCATCCATCCACTCATCTGCTGAGTCCAACTGCAATTGACGTCAGCTCCTTACCAGTCTTGCGAATGTGTCATCTACACTCTCCTCTCTCTTCCAAATGGAAGCTTGTTTTCAGGCCGTGCAGCCTGCCTGTTGAGCGGTGTTAGAAGGCTCCTGCTGAGGCTGGGAATGAAGACGGTAAAAAGACAAAAGTAACGATCTGAGCCGCGACACGGGTCTGGCACACCAACTCGGGGTGGGGTTACTGTAGATGGGACTAAGAGTGTAGTCTAACAGATATTGAAAGTCAGCTTGATTTTGTCAGCTAAATGGACAGTAACCCAGCTGAGCATATGGATGGTATTTTGGAGAGTTTGTGTTGAGAGGTGTTGGCTCGTCTGTACATACCGTGCATTGTGGTGAACACAGGTCTCCTCTCCGTTGTGTCATCTTGATGCTTTACTAAAGTTTTTGTCAAACTTTCAGGTGTGGCTTGCAACGATGTCGCTGTCATGCAAAATATAACTAGGCCTGTTTGTGTGTGATTTGGGGCCTAGTTTCTCTGTATGCATGTACAGGTACTGTATGCATGTGCTTTTATGTACTTCCTCTGGCTTGTTTGGTTTGTATAGTCCTCCAATGTTGGTTTGGATTCCAGTTTAATAAAAAGCACAGACACTGTAGCTTTACCAGATTTTGCTCCAGGCATAATTTAACTTTAGTTTATGGTAATGAACTCAGCAACTTTTCCTCTGTATGGAAATGACCAAAAGATATTCGTCTAAAAAGCTATTTAAAAAAAATGGTCTCTTCGGAGAAACACATTTATATTATCAATCACACCAACTGGAGCTTAATCTCTGTGTGAGCGTAAATTCCCTCAAAATGAAATAAACAAACAAAGAAAACAGATTAATAAGTAAACATATGAATAGATAAATATCTTCACAGCTCATTTAGCATCTTACCCCCTGTGTAGCCGCACGGCTCTGGATCTGCTTGTGCTGAAGTCCACACTGACGGCGCGTGGTGTAAATGGAGGTCAGTGGAAAGAGTAGGGGAATGAAGAGTCAGAATACTGAACAGTGTGCTGCACACACCACTCATTCACACACATACCGGCGTGCCTATGCGTAGATCAATCACAGGCGGCCACAGCAGGTGCTATCATGGAAACTGATGGGGTGCTGCAGGGGCACCACAAGTCCTTTTCATCTGTCCAATTAGTTCCTGGCACAGGCGTGCCTTCTATAAAAGCCTACCTATTATAGCCAGGGGCTAGTCTGAGATACTTCTAGTGTGTGAAAGATTACATTGTCAAGTGAGTTTCATTCAACGTTGACAACAGCATACAGGAAGCTTACTGTTGAAATTGTGAGTATATTTTCTGTTGTATTGAATGCAACCCATTATAGACCTGTACAGATCAATGGGAAGAAATACAATACAAGCCTAATGTACATGGAACTAAGTAGTTCAACTCTAATCCAAATATGCTGCTCTGCTAACTCCATCTTCTTATAACTCGATTATTTGCCAGCATCAATATCTTTTGACGCTTACAGCTGTCCGTATAGGTCGTATGTACAAGCCTTTTATTATCACCCATATTTGCCAAACACAGGACTTTCACCCAGGAGACTGCTGTTTGTTTCCCAGTGAATCCAAAAGTCAACATGTCATTTTAAATGAAATATGTTACTACATTATGTGCATAATTAATTACGTCACGTAGTGACAAATGTACTTATTTGAACCAAAAAACATGATCTTTTCCAAAACCCATATAAATATATGTCGCTTTGTGAGTCATTGGCACCTATTCTGTTGTTTCGGTATGAGGAGGACATGTTGTAATAAACTGCAGTCGTGTGAGTGAGAGCCAGTGAATATGAAACGAACATGGAGCATGTCATGTCATGAGCATGTCAAACCTGACATATAAAATAGCACTTCTCTGGTTCAGACTGAAATACTGATTTCTAAAACAGCTCATTAAAACACGTCTACCAAACAGCAGCTAAGTTGGGATGGCTCAGTTTAACGTGAGGTAGCACCGGTAGACTGGCTAATAGCCTGCCGGACCTGATTTCATCTTATGATTAACACATCTTAAAGGTATATTTATACACACATTTATTCCAGGGCTGTTACTGACTAAGTTCTGCAGTGAATAACAGTGGTGGTGATGATGGCCGAATGTTTCCATCGTTTTTTCATTTATTTATTTTTTCATAATTTCCCATCATATATTAAAAGAGAAAATTAGCATTGTTATTTCAACAGCCATTAACACAAGTGCCACTTGTGCACTCATTATGCACAAGCACATTTGTAGGGACAAAGAATGGCGTAGAAAAAAAACACTCCACTCAATCATTTCTAAGCGGCTGAACTCACCGTCTCGATTACACAAATATTGCATTTGCCAGAATGCACGTCAGACTCGTAACACTCGTTATAATGGCGCATACACGTCGTACTGCTGTTCATTTGTTTGTGATATAGTCAGCTTTCAACCCATCATGCCGCATCCCATCTCCCACACACAAGTTATTACTCTAAGCCAGTGCAGCCAATTTAGTCTCTGTTATTCTCATCACTGCAGTTGTCGAGACAGACAGACGCACACACACACAGGCGTGATAAGGTGAGAAAGGCAGTAATACGTGTAGGCTGCTGTATATCATGCAAAGTGTAAACTACTATTAATATAGGATGTACTTTTTTTTTCTTCCTTTTCTTCCTCCCACCTACGTTTTATTGCATTTGCTCTCAGAGGAGGCGTACAAACACACACGTACACAGTTGTCGTGTACTGCACAACGATCTTTGATTTAATTTCTCTGTTGGCAGATCTGATCTGTAGGAGGCATGATAGCATTCGCCCTAATATCCCAGTCTATCGGTACATGCTGTGGTGTTACTGGATAATGGCCTTTTCTTAACCAGGCGGAGGTGTTCTGTGTTGTGATGAAGGCAGCTGAGGAAAATGGAGAATGTAGTTTTGTGTGTGAAATGGATTCTGCCTCGCTATTTATGCTTAATTTACTGTATTGCACATAGCAACACTGTGTGTGTGTGTGTGTGTGTGTGTGTGTGTGTGTGTGTGTGTGCGTGCACATGTAAAGGTCCTATTTCAAACATGGACTTCTGCCAGGAGCTGGCCAGCTCAGGCTTGTCTCAGATCAGCCGACTTCTGTCAATTCTTTTTAGTGTTGTGCCTAAGCCACCAATAGTTAAATTGAGGGGAAAAAGTGAACCAGAAAAGAAAAACGCAGAAGAAATCTATTTATCTCGCTCTGTTTGGCACCAATGTAGCTGTCATTTCTATTTTTTTTGTTCTTTTGTCACTTCTTCTTCTCTGTCTCCCCCCCCCAGTGCTTTGAGGGTTTCAGACCCCAGGATAAAATGTGGTTGTGTCTCTTGTCAAACGAGAAAACATCTCTTAGGACACGCCTTGTCATGGTGAGCTAATGCCGGTCCCTTCCAGGGCCAAACGTGTCTCTGGGTGCTCCAAGTTCTGCTCTGTGGGTGTCCGTATGAAATTACCAAGTGCCTCATTGTCCTCTTTCTGTCCATAATGTCCCACTTTAAGTAACAATTTCTGCTTGGCACAGAATGACCATAATATATCTGCAAGGGGCTAATGGGGACGTTGATCAATAACAATTACTTATTGATTTCTCCGTTGTGTGGAGGGATTTCTTTCAAAACTAATTTTCTAATTTGTGTGGTATTTGGCAACAAAACGCTCCCTTTTGAGTGTCAAGACCCTCCAAAGCCTCAAGTAACCCTCGAGCTAATCACGATTGAGTGTCCTGCTCAAGGACACTTCAGCCGGCTAGAGGCTTGCTGAATAAATGGCTTTAAAACTTCAAAATTTTAGTTGTTTAGACAGCACTATGCATTCATAATGCAATCTGCCATCTACCAGCTCAAATAATCTAACAAAACATTTGTTGTAGCCTCTCTATGAGGCAGTAATGCCCCAATAAATGTGATAAGTTTTCCCCCTGTGGGTAATTTGCTAATATACTCATTCAGCTACTCTGCCTCTGAATGTTGCCACCAGTCCGTTGCCTCGCCTCAGGGTCCTCGGACCCTTGTGGCCCCAACGCGATCAATAAGAAGAGGGGGACTTTCGATCGTCTCCTCACCCTTCCCCCTTGTTCCTGCTTCACATCTGAGATGACAAATATACCCACATACAGTACAGCGTCCACTCTCATGCCATTCTCACAGGGCCCCCCCCCCCCCCCGCCCATGTTCACACGCTTACCCTTTAATGTTAAACTTTGCTGTCAAATCCCTCGCGGCCCGCTTGAGCGCAAAGACAAATGTTTCCCATCGAAATTACAATTGATTTTTTTCTCGGCCGCCTCCGTAATCAGTGGTTCATACATTTTCATTTCTATAAAAAGTGGCAAGGGGGCACCGTTGCAATGCAATGCCTGTCCAAGGTGGGGAATTGAAGGGCACCCGAGAGGGGCTTGGGAGGGTGTCCTGTTACGGCAGGAAGTTTGGCACCTTGTTGATGAGATCCCGACACTCGTTACAAGTCGTGCACCCTTGAGTCCACTCGATCAGTGGGAGGTAGTGGCTTGATGAACACTCCAAAGAGGCCAATTATGTTATAACAAGCACCTCTGGAGTACCATTTGACCCGTAACTATGATTTCAACCTTCACAGATGTGACCCGC
Source organism: Anarrhichthys ocellatus (assembly GCF_004355925.1). Lineage (NCBI taxonomy): Eukaryota > Metazoa > Chordata > Actinopteri > Perciformes > Anarhichadidae > Anarrhichthys > Anarrhichthys ocellatus. The sequence goes on from NW_022280041.1 coordinate 11,603,008, forward strand.
TGCTGCCTTTCCATGTAAATTGCGAAAGGATAGAGACAATATTATGCAACGGAAACGTCGGATGAGTGACAGTGCATGCCACGCAGAAGGATTTAGTGACCGTGTGGAGGTGGGGGGAACGTGGATGCGGAGGGCAGGAGTTGGACCCAGACTTAATGGCCTATGTAGCGGCGAGTAGCGAGGTAAATCAGCCTATAAATCCATGTGCTGATGTACCGGGCCAAGGCTTGGCGCGGTCCCCTGCCAGTGGTTAGTGGTTGCTTTCCACCTGACTTCCTCCATTCTCCTGGCTCCTATTTCTCTCTCATTCTACCTCCAGTCTTCTCGTCCCCGTCGTGACACAGGCGTCTGCGGCACTACTTTTGTGGCGCCAAACAGATACAGCAGCTGGAAAGTTTGATCTGAAGTTCTATGCAGAAATACACTTTTATTTTGAAACTTTGATAGAAACCTCTGGCATCTGTTGTTTTTCGGTTGGTGGGCTTTTACCCACAATGCCCATGATCTCAAGCAGCTGTGAGCCTCTGTCTCATCACACCCCCGCTCTCTTCCATATTTCTTGTCTGTCTCTACGAAGAGACAAAAGCGTCCTTTTAAAGTTAATGCATGCAATATCAATACATGGATATAATAAATCCCAACACATGACGGCTTTATTGCGACATAATGTGGCTAATTTAATTTAAGGTGCCATCTATATGCTAGTGGCGGAGCTGCAACTCCTACACATAGACATCAGTTTACCGGGGAAGGAAGTGCATTTGTTGTGGATTGGCTGAAGCATCATCACTTTAGAAGGATACAGAAAAGAAACTCACACTGTTTGTGTGCCCGATTGCAAAAACGGTCAGGACGGAAAAATACATAATGATACCGAACAAAAATACTCCTATGTTGCTGACATTGTTCCTTAACAAATGGAAAAATACATGTTCGTACATGGCAATTATAACTGACAACACTGTTCTTTTTTTCACACGGTGTTTCATACTTTGGCAGCTGTTTGACATGTATATAGGGCATCAATCACACACCTCATTGCATATCCGTCTAACCCAGGGCAATGTGTTCCGCAAGGGACGTTGACGAAGCCAAAGGCATTTGCATTGAGACACGCGGTGCGCGTCCTCATCCCTTGTCCACCCTACTGAGGAATGTCAAAGCATTGAAGCGTTCATACTTTTCTCCAAGCCACTGGTTCTCATGATCCAGCCTGCATTTACCCGCAGTCCAAAAACAAAAGAGAAAAGAATGAAGACGAGCACTGTAGAGATAGCAATGCCGCTGCATGTGTGTATGACTGTGTGTGAGGGGAAAGTGAGTGGTGGGTATTTTCTGCCTCTTAGCCTTTCTATCCCTTGACATTTCCTTCACAATGACCCCGCTTGCTTCCTCTTGTCTTTTTGATTTGATCGTGAAAAGATCCAATGACGGAAAGGTACAGTGCTCTCTATGTTCTGCCGTATCATTCAGCTTAACTCCTCCAACACTCTGGCACAAAAATGAACTCCTTTATGGCCTTTGCTAAGCTGTACCCGGATGCGTCACATTTAGACTCGCCCCTGTGGCTTAATGCAGTGTATATCGCTTGGTAGGCTGGACTATCTTGACTAATTGAAGCGCAGCGTGGTGTTTGATAAACAAGCTGTTCCCCCCGCTGCATGCGACTAATAGAATCTCCTCAGTTGAATTAATAAGGGCGCAATAATTTAGTCCATGTTTATCTGTGACACTAGAGAATGAACAAGCAGGGGGGGAGACACTCCACTGCAAAAAGGAAATATATTCTAAACATAATTGATTATACCTCAATCATGACTACTTTTTCAACCATATGTGATTAAGCTATTCTTAATTGCAGATATGTCTTTTCACTGACTTGTTTAATATCAACTGCATGAAGTGGCTTCACTTTGGGGATGGATTTTTCCTTGAAGGGCCGCTGTTTTCAACCATAGCGTAGCTTTAAGTGGCTACTGTCGAGTGGCTAGTTGGTTACGGACTGCCAAGTGCCACTTCACAGATTACTCAGTGTCTGCAGTGGAGTTGCCCCATAGCAGAGTGGAGGATAAGAGTAAAACGCGATAACAACCTGTGGCAAATAGAGACGTGCTTGCTTGGGGCCGGCGGTGAGTCGACGGAGACGGCTCGGCTCTGTTCGCCGGGTAATTGTGAAAGACCGAAGGCTGTCATTTACCTGTGATTGAAGCTGACGTTTTGTTGGCGTTCACCTCGCCGCCCTCTCTTGATACACAGAATCAGCCCCGGTTTGCTTGTCAGATGGTTTCCATTAGTTGGGCGGTCAGGTGTATTACAACAACTCCCTGGTGGATAACAGCGTTGATAGTCTTCTGTCAATCTCTTCCACTCTTATGCCAGCCTTCACAAAGGTTTCTCCTCGTTCTCTCCGTTCATCTGCTATCGCTCCCTTGCTGATTGTTCATCCTGAAAGCCCTGATATATGTTGACACGGCAATAATTAATCTCACAGTAATCACGTGGAACCTAAAGTATGTCGCTTTCTTTGACATGAGTGTGTGTCAAATTGCATGTAAGTGAGTGTTACCATAATGTTTAAGTAGTTTCTGTGGTTTGCAGAAACCAACAATTTTCCTGGCGACTGAGTTGCATGATTTGTCTTTAAGTTATTAGAACACGCAGTATTAGCTGCTAGACATTACACTTACACCAGTAACCGAGTCTGTGACGTTAAAAAAAGATCTGTGATGTGAGAGTTGGCATGTACATCCAGCAGTTATTTCAACATGTTGTATACGGTCCAATATGTTTTATCTGCCAGACCTTAGTGGGAGTATGACACCTGCAGCTTACTGTGGTATTTGTAGCACTGAATGCCAGCTAGATCAAAGTTGATCTGGTGATGTGAAATAAAGGATATTGCATTTGTTGGAAAGTATAATAGCAACATATTTATGAGAATCCCTGTTATGTTGAGATTCTAATATTGATGGCAGCCCCCTTTTTTCTCTTTTGTTCATTTTTATGAGCTCTGGCATGATCTGACTACTTAAGGAGCAGTATATATGATTAGACCCAAGAAAAGGTGAAATACCTTTCCGAATAAACATGTTGGATACGAGGAAGAGCAGAGAAGAAATGACCCAAACTGTTTGAGGATGGAAAGTAATTCAGTCTTAAGCAATTCCGGTTGATTGACAGGCCTGGCGAGAGGCCTTGATTTCCCCACAGCGCCGTCGCTCCATCTTAAAGCTAGCCTCATACATAAAAAGACCACCAATTAGGAGTTAGTCAGGGCTGCCCACCGTCCTGGATTATGATTCCATAATTGAGTGTGCTGGAGGTCACTTCACTTACTCTATCGCTGCGGGGGGACTTTATTTGGAACCGGGCTTGCCAACAGAAGGTGATGGCTCGCTAATAGCTGCCAGCTTCAAGCAAAATTGCCTGTCAATAAAGGTAATTGGGCACATAAGCCATTGTGTGCACTGTCATCCCATCCACATCCATAACCTTAACAAAAAAGTAATACCACCATACTGTTAAAATGCACCTGACATGGAATAACCTCAGGTCAGACCGGAACTATTTTAGTTTTTTACGCTGCAAATGTCTCCTGTATTATTGCTATTTAACATTAGCTGTCCGATGCACAGAGCTCATCAGGTGTAATTGTGCAGCCAGCGCTGCTAGATGCCTTCTTTGGGGATGTAGCTGGATTAGTCCATCCTTGTCGCCGCGCTGCACCATAGTATCAACTCTGGTGGTTTTTCTAAACGCATCTTTGTAGCCCAGCTGGCTGATTGGCCCGAGTGCATACATTGGCTTGCTGTTGCCGGCGTTCTCTTTCCTCACTCTCTTACTCTCCTCCCCCCCGCATCCCTTTCTGTATTCAGTTCCCGCTTGTGAACTCACCAACGATCACGTGTGAGGTCGGGCGATCACAGAGTGAGGCTACTGAGGGGAAGCTGAGAATAGCACCAAACAATCAATGTAGCAAGCACTGAAATTCAAGGAGAGGAAGGAAGTGCATAGCAAATGCAATTGGTGCTTTGGGGTACTGGGAGGCACCGAGGCAGTAAGCCAGCAGCTTAGGATCTCATATACATTACACAGGTGTAGTGTAGCTTTTTATTATTATACAGCTCATAAACGATAAAAAAGGCATATAGGAATTGATTTGTGTGGTTTTGCTGCAGGTAAGAACAAGACTTTAATATTAACTGGAAGTGAACTCACAAGTGAATCTCTTAGGCGGAAAATGAACAACCGGTTTAGTCCTGAAGGGGTTTTGGTCTGGTACCAAAGAGAGAGGAAAGAGGCTCTACCCTCCGTCCATTCTTCACCTTCATAGCGGCAATAAACCAGGAAATGTTCCGGTGTAAAAACGGGAAATTGTTTAGCAAATGGAGACAACTGTAAAACGAGAGACAAAACACTCAGTAGGTGGCAAATCTCAGCTCAGCATGTCCATAAAATACAGTGGGAACCACAGTTTGGAGACGCATATCAGTTAAGCGTCCAGTCGCCACCCTGACTGTTCTCCCCTCTTGACTCTGTATCCCACCGTGTCTCAGCCCTCATCACTCTCTTTCCGACTCCCTCTCCCTTTCATCTCACAGCTCCTTCTATTTCCCATGTATCATTTTTTGCCTGACCCGGGACCGTGTCAGCTGCTGATTGAAGCCATCAAGTATTTAGCGAAACACTACAGAGTTCTGGCAAAAGTCCTCCTTTCAACTCCCGCCACTGACTCAGCTCTGAAGCTGCCTGGTGAATTATTCACGAGTGCCCTTTCTTCCTCTTGGCTACCGACCTACACAGCTACTTCACTTTTGGACTACTTGGGTTTTTAAGCCTAAGGTGGCAAATGAAGCAGGTTCCTTCTGGTTTCACTTCCATTGGGGATTCAAGCTGCGTTGGCCGAGCAAAGACGTGGCCTAATCTTTATATTTCAGATGATTCATGAGGCGCTGAGGTGGGGCTTTAAGTGTCATCACGTGATATCCAGTTAAGAAACGCCATAAGATTGATGGCTCAAAGGGGATACAGAGCCGGAACGTAGGTTTTATATGTATTATCTGAGAACTGCTTCAGAAAATTAGAAAGCGATGGAGAAAAAAAAGCATGTTTCAAATGGAGCATTTGTAAAGCTGTATCTGGAGATTAGAGAATAAGCAAAGTTGCACATAACCTCTGCGGGGGAAGGCTATCACAGGAGGCTTCGTCTACCATACCTGTTTATTCTTTAAAGCCAAATCAGCCCTCGTATAGAGAGAACATCAGCTGTGTTTTTTAAGCAGCCGAGCGTAGGTGACGGCACGTTCAAAGAGTGAAGAGGACTGGTAAAGGGATGTGTGTTGATGGTGTCTGGATTTACCAACGTTGTCAATAGCAAGCGCTAACAGAATGCACAGTGCGGTCTCTTTGTGTTGTAAACGTGGGAGGCAGGCCTTTCACTTTCCCCAGGACTCGACCGCTGTGAAGCTCCCTGAGGCTGGTGTGCAGGAACAACGCACACGCACACACACACGCACAGTCAGGCTGCATGACTACACCCACCCACCATGTAGCATGCTCAGTCTCTTTCTCTGAAGCACATAGAGCATGCCCACACATTCCTAATACAGCTTAATAGCTGTATCTTCCAAAATTAGATTCATTCATTTTGTGTTGAACATATTTGTTTTATTGTAATCATTGCAAAACTATAATACAGCTTAGATCTGTCTTATTTGATAAGATGAGAAAGCACCTCAAAAAGCACCAGGCTGCCACAGCTCAACATGTGCAATGAGCTTTCAGTCAACTTAAAGGTCCATGTCTTGGTTAGGCTGAGGAAAAGATCGTGGTTTAGGTCACAATAGGAATGCTTCTTCCCTAAATCACTCACCTTCGCAGTAATAGTTAAGTACATAAGCTAATTTACAAAAGTAAGTCAACATTGACTTGGTTTCACATGGTGAAACGCTGTGTCGGGACCTGAAACAGCGGCCTTCTGGGTGAAAGTCCTGTTTGTTTGGCACGTCCATCCACCCCGACCTCCAAGCAGTCGTTCTCGCTTTTTAAACTGCGTCAGTGTTTGCTGACACCAGAACATACAAGCTGTGGAGGGCAGAGCCTTCAATACACCTCTTCTTCTACTCCCAGTAGACACCGATCTTGCATTAGTTTTAACTGCCAACACAGCAGGCCAGTGTTGGCAACACGCATCACCAGTATTGACCGGGTTATTAGCTTCCCCTGACTGGTGCCATCACTGGTATAAATGATTATTGGACTGATGTAGAAGCAAATGATGCCATGTGTGGGCGAAAAGTCAGCCATCCGTGTGGGTTTTATTGACATCCTGATGTGGAATAGATGGAGGGAGGAAAGAGAGAGGATACTGAAGAGATACAGAAAGACTTACACAGGTAAATGTTCCCTTTGTCCTAGAAATGTCTCAATTCATAATTGCATTATAAAACCTGAGGTTGTATATTAAGAGATTTGTGACATGACTGGCAATAAAAAATGAAAGTGCTCGTCTTTGCTATCTCTGGGTACGTTCTCGTTATTTCTCTCTGAAGACCGTCTCTCCTCTGCTCACAAGGACGCCGTGGTGTCCCAGAGCGAAGACCCATGTCTGTCAGTGCGTTAAATGGGAGGGGAGATGGAGCAGTAGTATTTCAGGATACGGCTGAGGTCGTCCTACTGTTGTCGGCAGCGTAGCTACATGCCAGATGGGCCAAGCCAATTTGTGAAATAAGCAAAGCAGTTGTCCTTGGTGGCATCGGCACTCTCACCAACACAGGCAGCCTTTTTGTAATTTTTTTTCAAAGACGCTGCAGTGCAATAGATTGAGGACAAATGATTAGCCGGGCATTGTTGAATTAGCTCGGAGCAATCACTGTGTTCTTGTGTGTTTTCTCTTTGGAGTAGGTGGAGTGTTGCAGATTAAATGTGTGGGCGTGGACGCGCGTGCTGTGTTTGTTTGCGTTCATGCACACGCTGAATGTTTTCCTCTGCGATCGCTTGCTTGAGAGGTTGGAGCGCCAAGATTTTAGGAGTTGAAGGTTGAAGGGGGCCTCGAGTGGTCTCAACATGAAAGAAATTGTGCTGTTGTGATCGGAAACTGGAAATCTTCATGTGAACAGATGCAAATTGTGTAAAGAAGATAAATCACTTAAGTGGTAGACAATGCTAACTGATGTTTCGTTTCCTTCCTTCAAGCTTCTGATCCGACAAGTAGACTCTGTACATTAAGGTCTGTGTTAAGGTCTGTGTTTCTGACCTGCTCTCTTTCCTATAATATGAGTAGAAAGCTATAGTGCGTACATCTTTAAGAAACAGTTCTGGCAGAAAAGTTCTCAGTACAACCATGGACTTTCAGACACCGACTTAGTCCGTCCGTAATAAAGTTAAAATTGATCCACTGATTGTGAACACTGTGGGAGCAGTCAAATCGATTCTAAAAGTACGATAGCATACACAACTAATAAAGTACTATGGAGTCACTTAATAGGATTTTGTTGCTGTAAACAATGCAAAACATGAACAAGTCTTTTCTTTTCTTTTGTACATCCACAGAAAGGCTTCAGAACCCTTTCTTGAATGTTACTAGCTTGCACGCTGAACTAGTAGTATAACATTTCCCGTCAAACAACCGCCATTTATCCTCTCCGTGAAGAATACCTTGAAATGCTGTTTACTCACCCAGCTGCTCTTATTTTCCCTTGGAAGCAAATTGGATCGAATGTAATGGCTCACTGTAATTTTCTCTTGCTTGCACAATTCTCTTACCTTTCCTTGGGCACTCAGCCCACTCCACAGCCTCCACCGCCGTGTCCTTCAGGGGAGGTGGAGGCACTGAAAGCAAAAAATAGCCACTCGTGCATCACTACAGTCGCGCATCCTTGTTCCCTCCTCGTCTCTCACTCCATCTCCCTTTTGTCTTTTAAACAAAGGGGCATGAATATCAGCAAGCGTATTAACCCCTTGAGAGCACTGCATTGACCCACCACCTTGCAGCTGCTACGCCTCTCTCCACAACTCCACGGTCAATTTTTAGCTCTGGCATGATAAAAACAGTACGAGTGTATTCATGTGAGCTGAATGAGAAAAGACTTCTGATGATTGGATTTCGTCTGAATGGCCAAAGGATCTCCTCTCATGGAGAAGATTCGCCTTTCACAACAGTCCTCCATTTCTCCTTAAGCCTTCGGCTCTTTTTGGTGTCCAGGTGTGGTGGAGTGTTTTCCTAAGTCCTGATTTTGAAAGTTTATTTTTTTTAAAAGGATAATCTTCATAATGAATTTAGTACCAGTGTTTTTTCGTCCCTAAAAACCTAAAGTCCAAATTCAGCCGGGCGCCTTTATTTCTGTTAATTAGAGTTTGACTTACTAACGCAGCAGCTAATTACATTATCAGCAACAAGTGCTTTCTAGTTAATGCTATCGCCGTATTGGATTAGCGCCTCGGCGAACGTCAGGCTCCAGTTGCAGTCTAATGACTGCACAGCCACGACTCTCTGTACGCACTTTGTTTGCCGTTATGAAATAGTTGCATTGATTTATTATCATCACAGTTTTGTTTTTTTTCTCTGATGCTTCGCGGCTCCCCTGCACACTTTTGTAGCACACTCGCCATTTTTTACACTGTCGCTGAGATTTATGTGCAATGCAGGGTTAATTTAAATTCCTATAGCGGTCCTGCACATATTACCGCCTTGCCTTTTAGAGGCAGGGATTTTTCCCAACAAAACTGACTCTTGCAAATTGCGTGAATCCATCAGAAAGAGCACTAAACCGTACTGATCGTATCGTTGCACGATACTCCCTTTAAATGCATATAAATGAAGGAGAGAGGTGCAGCGATTGCACGCGGCTCTCCGCTGTGCCTGGTCGATAAATAACAGACATTTCCTTAATTGAACAATGGGTTTGGAAAAAAAGGACTTTGCAAATGTGGCCGTCAGTGTAAACAAACACCAGCCAATACACACAGCTCTTTGCTGGTGTACGTGCAACTTCACTGTGTGTCTGTGCAACAGCATTTTAAGGAAAAACGGATACATAAGCACTAATGAATTATACATCTAACTACTGCATGCCAGACGCTTGACCTGCAATGCTCCATGCACCTCCAGGGGAAGTTCCGGAACCCACCTTCCCTCCATCTGTGTACTGTTTTTGTGTGTGTGTACTGTTTTTGTGTGTGTGTGTGTGCGTGTGGTGACATCTCCGTGTTAGAGCGGAGGGGAGAGTCGGCGCCATTGAGATTGATCGGGTGCATCATCAGAGTGGACAGGCCTCTGATTTGCAGACAGTAATGACCACACATGTCAGGTGCTCAGCACAAATATCCACTCACACACACTACAGATCACATGCACGCTGCTAGAAGCACATACACGAAGAAAAAAAAAAAGCAAACACATGTTGCTAGCTTGCTAAGTCCAGGTTATGCACGTAAAGGCAACACATTAAAACTATATAAGTGAGCTTTGATCGGTCGACTGAACTGCATTGAAATGAGCCTTTCCTGCAATGGGTTTCTTCCTGTACATGTGGTGAGATGAGGCGGTGTCGTTTTACACTGAAAACTTGCTCTACTGTCAAACTCCATTGAAGCTGAGCTGAGCTGGAAGTAACTTGACACAACATTATGCCTTTTCTGTTATTCAGCCAACAAGTGCAACTCAGAAAAGTCACAAACTCGCCCATGAGTATGTCTAAAACTGTGGCCTGTGTCATACTCTTGTACTCCAAGCCTTCACAAAAACACAAGACCTGGAAGCTCACTATCTTATTAAAAACCTCTAAAGCATTTTGAGACTATGCCAGTGAGGCTGTGATTTGGCTGATGTGTTGTGCGGGTGTGTGCATGAGCGCCCTCAGAAGCAACCACAATATCAGCCCAGGCCTAATAATGATTCCTAATAGGGAGCAGTAATTGGAAATAGCAACTTCATTAGTGAGTGACAGCAGAAGGTGATAAGACAGGGGAATACTGTGTAGCCAGTGATGCTAGAAACTCATTATCTGCAATGCATGCCCCACTCCTTAATTATTTGAGAGGATCTTCACACTCTTTAGACCCCCCCCCCCCTCTCTCTTTGACTCTACATTCTTAAGTAGTTTCTTTCAAAATATTTGGGGTGCCTCTGTTATCTGTCTTTGGAAGGTGGACGGCCTTGGGATGAAAGTGATGAAACAGAAAAAAAGGAGCCGTAATGAGAATCTCCAGCGCTTTGGCCTTTGATGCAAAGTAGATGCAGCTATCCATATTCCCTTTATTTCATTATTTTGTGTGTGGGTTAGCCTCACTGCAGACTGATGCAGTTGTTTGATTTTTAATATGCCCAACCTTACTTGCCCACATTTTTCATTAGCAGCCTATTATTGCTAACCAAATACAATATGTCACCGGCAACTTTAGCTTTAGCGCGCAGCCAAAATGGTTCCTCATTTCTCCTGTGAACGCGAGGTTCATTGAAATAAGCACTCTCGAGGGAACATGGAGCTTACATGTTGCCTGTATATTATACGCTGGATACTGAAGCCTTCAGCATGCGAGGTAAATGAAAGAAAATAATTTACCCTCCCAGCTTTGCCCCTACAGATCACAGGCTTGACCTCTGACCCTGGTTAAAGATCTAGGCTGCGGTTAAATGCTAAGGAAAGGTGCTCCAATGCTTCCTTTCTTATCTCCTTTGGCATAGGGTACACTGGACCGTCCTTTATGAAATGGATGGAAATATTGCAGACCCACAATTCCTTGTGGCAGCACCACCACAGCAGACCCGCGTCAACAGCATAATAACGTAGCCTAGTTTAAATGAATTCTCCTTCACATCTGCCTCTGACCTCAGGATGTTTGTCATAGAGGTCAAGGAAAAGTGTTTAGGAAAAGATATAGGACAAATATGATTATATAATTCTTCCACCAGCTCCTGACCTTCAAACACAGCCTGCAAAAACGTCAATGAGAGTTAGGGACATTTTAAATTTCTCCCGCATTGGCTTGACCGAGACACATTTGTGGTTGTTTAGACTATAGAGCTGCTCTAACATAACTGCCAGCAAGATTTCTGAAGAGACTAGCAAAGAGGCTAGGCTGTCGAGTGCATGTGTGTCGATAACAGGACCTGCTGTAGAGTTTCATTACCTTACAATATCTTCCTCTCAATTTGCCAGTGATTGGCTGCCACTGGGAGGGTGGACGAGACAAGAGGAGACAAAGGGAGATTCAAAGATTGAGAGGAGAGAGCACTTGAACTCCTGAGTGGCCTCGGTGATGCTAATGCACTATTCAGAGACGGAAGGCGGAGGGAAGAAAAGACATTTGAAATGGTAAAAGTGATTGAGGGAAACAGGGGAGTCTAATGACACCGAATAGACAAGATCACAGTGATTGAGCGAAGAGATAAGATTACATCTGATTATCTTTGATAATGTCTTTTAAGCATTGACATCAAAGGCAGACAGGAATGGAGTCTGAGAACAAGGAAGCTCATGCACAAGGCATATAGAGATGTCAGCTCCAGAAGTGTGGCGGACCAGATACTCAATATATGCTTTCGATCAAACGCAACGACCAGACGTCGTGAAATCCAGGATTGAAAGGTCAAACGTATCATGCCTATTGACAAGCAGGATCTGGCATTGCACTCACGCACAAAGCTCATGTTGCGGCAGGATGTAATGGGGGATGATTAGCCTGCACTTTGTGCCATCTCCATGCCCAGCTCCACATGCCTGGAGGGGCTGTCAGCTGTTGGGGCAGTGTGACGGCCTACAGGGGGAGGTTATGACCAATTGCATCGTAACATAGCAACAGCCATCATACAATCAATACAGCGACATCATTCAGGATTATGAGTATAGATTGGGAGAGCATCAGGAACACACGTAAGCAGGGTGGATCCAGCGAAGCGACGGCTCGCATTCCAGCCCGAAGGTGAACAGTGCAGTGTGACAAACAAACAGAGGGCCCAGGTATTCTGGTTCCAATGAGTGGATGTTTTAGAGGGAGATTCCAGCATCTTGCGGCCATCTGTGGTCGTGACAAGACTAACGATATTGTGTTTACTGTCGGGGACCAGCCAAGACAGCAGCGACGCGGCAGCCAAAGAACTGTCGCATCCATCCTAGATTGGAATTCAAATGGATCACCCACACCGGGATCAATACTGCATGATAATGATGTAGTGACATTCGGAGAGGGGGACCCTTCACGCCAGTGTGTGTTTGCGACCATCGCGGCATACGGGAAGTTGTCACTGCATGTACCAGCCCCCATGTGCCTCTGAATTTGCAGTCAGCGGTACCAGAAACATTATTGCTTTAACTCGTTTATTACTCATCTTTTTATTTTGCTTTTGCCAAAATTGGCAATTATGTCCTCTCTTCCTTTCCAAGCTAAGGGTGACTCATGCTGCGATTTATTTTTCTGTGAATCACCGGAGAAACCAGATAACTTTGATGTGCAACATTGTTCTGATCTCTTCTGTTCTGAACTGAGTAACACAAAAATGGTGAGAATATGTCCACCAGAAGTGTCTACCACTGCTCGTCTTATTTAGCATTATGAAAGAAGACCGTGAAGATCAAACAGCATTGGGTTGGACTCACCTTTCTAGTACTTGCTGGGGGAAGCACCAATATTACCACTTTAATATGTTCCTGTATCAGCTTTCTGAACACACCTCATGAGGCTTTAAGAGGAGACGCCTCATGCAGGCAAAAAAAAACATTTTGAGATTTTAGGCTGTTTTGCTTTCATAGCTTGTCTTCTTTCATACTAAAAAACATCCAAAATTCACATTCAGGTGTTCATTTTACTACTTTGCCTGTTTGTGTCTGTAGATTTCTAAAAGTTAGCATTACATTAGATAAGGCCTCATTTGCAAAGACTTTGGCCTTTGTCCACTACAAATGGCTTCATAAAATGTCCACAGCTACCCTCATCTTTAGGCAGCTTTTCCATCACAGGATACTGTCAGAGAGGCTCTGCTCGGAGCTTCGGGCAACGAGTGAAATTTGAATCTGATTTGTGCTTGTTTGTTTTTTATTCCGTCGAAACATTTATCAGCATCCTCCGCATCCGCGATTAGTGTCGAGAGGGTCATCCGTCTGGTTTACGGAACTATTTTTGTTCCTCTTTCGTCCTGCTGCATCTGTCCATATGTTCTGCTCATCCTTGTCCCATAGTCTCTCCTCTCTCTTCATATGCTTACCTGCTTTTTCAGCCCCTCCGGTCCGTCCGGCTCCTAAAAGGAGTTGGCTGCATTGTAGTGAGACACTATTAATTACCTTGTCATCCCTCGACAGTTGTCAGTGACAGGTTTTAGACCAGCTTTCTGAGGAGGTGGGTGGACACCGGCGCTAAATTAAAAAGCTGGGAGAGCTTGTCATATCCTGTCATTGGTATATTTAATGAAAAACTGAACATGTGTATGTGCGTGTGTCTAGTCTAGCGAAAGGACAGGGTGATAGACGTGCCGAATAACAACCAGACGGGCGGAATGAGAGCGTCGGACACGTATCGACTAAGTAAGAGACCAAGAAACAGCTGGTGTTACATGGGCATAGGTCTTCAGACAAGGAGAAACGAGCCCAAAACAAACAGTATAGGCGGCAACCAGAGCGCATCAGCAGCCCTATCATTTTTAAAATGCATAACACATGCCGGTGGTATCTGAAGCGTGCACAGAATAACTTTGGACAGTGTACTTTTCCTCATTATCTTTTGTCATTCTCCCAAAAGCTACACGTTCTACATATGGGTCCCTGCCTGTAGTAGGAGGAACAGATGTCTTCTCCGATAGGCTGATGCAGTACAGAAAGTTTCCTGCATTTTGCATCATTGTTACATTGTTTTCGGCGTTATAGGAAAACATGGTACTCAACTTAGTAATGTCTAAGTGAGATGTTGCAGCATTATCTCAAGTCAGAGGCATGTCTGATCAGACTAGTCGCTTGATACCAGACAATCGGAGATCTCGTATGTCTGCAGACTGATTTGTGAATATAGATCAGACCAATCTTGGATCCCATTGGCTATCAGTCTGATGACGGATTAGCCTCTAGGGGTGGGGTTGTATTTCTGGGGTCATGTTAGAAAGTGGACATTCATAGACTTCATAGACACGGACCGTTTACCTGCATTCAACCAAAGCCTGCTTGAATGTGATTGGGCAATACTACTCGGTCTATATACGGAAACCAGAGATCTTCCTCTACCAAAATCTTGACCCGCTGGCTGCAGACTCTGTTATTAACAGAGATTGAGATCAGTTTGTGAAAATGCCAGTTGGGTGGGTGCTACATGCAACAACACCGTGGGTCGGCACAGCGTTACCAGCGTCAAGTCCTCTAAATCTTTACCTTGCAAATAGTTGTTTGCCGCTATATTAATGCCGTGCATTTTGAATTCAGCTTCAAAAAAAATAAAAGCCAAAATGTTGGTGATACAGAAGAATGGAAGAATGGAATCATTGTCCGCATTTCGAAGAGTCCTTGACCAAGGCACAGACACTTAATTTCTCCCAATAGGCAGGCCAGCGTCTTTAATGGAAGCTCCGCAATCATTGCTGTATGAATGTGTGTGATTTAGTGGCACATTGTAAAGCACTTTGTCCGCTAAGATAGAAAGGCCCAATACAAATGCAGTCCACTCACCATCCCTTTAACTATGACATTGGTCTGCAGTTATGGATGCTTTAATGGACAGCTATACATTTCCTGTTAGCCTTTATTTTCTCTTTAAGATCATTTTGGCTAACCAGGGTGTTGTTGTGGCTCCTTCCCACCTAAGTCATTTTAGTGTAGCGTTGCTTACAGCAGTATAAAAGTTGTGGTATTCAGATGCTTTCTAATTCAGCACATCACATAACAAGCTGACCCATGCCGCCACCAAGTTTTGCCCTGAAGAGAGATGGAGATTTGTTGTTTAGATATACCACCCTTCTACTTCACCTAATGGAAAAGCCATGTCATCCTTCCCAGGGCCTTTCCCCCTTCACACTGCAGTGGCACATAACAGGCACGCTGGTAGGGATCCGTGTGTATGGGACTCGGGAGAAGTGGCCAATCCTCCGTGGTGGTGTTTATCCCGGTCCAGACCTGTGTTTGGCCTAGCGAGTGTGAACAAGCTGCAGCGGCCCGGGGGAGCTGTCCGTGGTGCTGAAACCAAGGATCTCTCCTCCACTGCTGGGACTGCTTAGCCACCAGAGCAGAATATGTATTACGCTGTCTTCACAGGCAGATGCTTTTTTGATAATTTCATCCGCTACTTTAAGTGGAAAAGTGCAAATGAATTGTTATCGCCACCTATTTGTTTGCCTTCTCCTATTAAGATTCCCATTTAATCTAATGTAATTATTTTCCTGGCGTGTACACGAATTTTCATTTTAAATGAATGCCAGCATATAAAAGCACTATTGCCAATATAGAGTCCAGGTTTGTTGTTATGTGATGAACAAAAGATTTACAATATAGCCCCAAATCTCATTTCAATTAACATGCACACCAACCGCACAGTCATCTTCTCTAGGAGCTCTATATGACATATAGCAGCAAACGGCTATTTGTAAAGGTATAGTGTCTAATGTCTACCTGAGCAGAGAGTGAGGTCTCCCTCTGTGTGTAATGTTATCCCAGCTTCTCTGTGCTTTGTTTACATGGCCTGTCCAGCTGTGCGTGCATGTTAGTGCATGTGAGTCCCTGTGTGTGCATCCACTGCCTGCTAATCGCTCATACGGCGGTTACCACTGGTAACGGCAAAGGCATTGTTGTGGAATCGTTGTGGCATCGTTCCTCCTCCGTTTAACACTGTTAGCTCTATTAGCACTGGTTTAGCACTGGTTAGCTTCTAGCCGGCGGCTCAGCCGTCTTCATGTTTAACGCCGTGTGGAGTCTGTCTCTGTCTCATAGATATGCTCTGAATGTTGCATTGAGCTCCTTTGAGTTTGCTTCATTACACATTTTTCAAAATGAATTATGGATTTTGCAGAAGATTGTTAGCGCTTTATAAAAGTTGTAAAAGGTCACAGATATGAAATGAGATATTCTTTAATCCTGCTCAGTAAAGAAAAGATTATAACTGCAGAAAAGTATCAACCTGATTGACTGAGCTAACAGTTTCAATGGAGAGGCCTATTTAAATCTCCTCATGTTAGTCATTCGGGTCGCAGGTCAAAGACGTTTTATGTGAATCTAAAGTGTCCAAATGAGGAAGACAAATTGAACTGTCCCGCTTAGTGTGGTCGTTGAGATGATCGGCGATAGCAGGCCACGGCTAGTGCTATTAAACGCAGCTTGAGACTTAAACGCGGGAGAAAGTCTATTGTGAGGGCTCTGTTATTTTCAATCGTGCACTGAAGAGGGTATGATGTTACTGCGGTATTACATCTTGAAGGAAATGCTTAGGATGGTGAAAGAAACCCCAAAAAAAGGGGGGTCGGGGGGTGAGAGAGTGAAAAGAGCCCTGGGAAATCTCCGGCCCCATCTCGCAGGCACCTCGGCTTCACTGTTCCTCTCGCTCACCTCACTGACTTTCAATCGCTGCAGCCAATTTGCTCGGAGTGAAACCCCACACTGGCAAGAAATGAAACTGGAGGCGGTTTCATTTCCTCCTCGAGACACACCTAACCGGCGGCACCGTCCTTCCCCCCCCCCCCCCCCCCCCCCCCCCCCCCCCCCTGCACTCTCCCAGCACATCAAAGGCCTGGAAGAGGAACATGGGGACTCGCTCGGTTGCCTCTTTGCCTCTCCCCTCTTCAATTTGTACCGCAGCCCCACTCTTGGATTTCTTGTGCCAACTGTGGGCCCCAGAAAGAGAGAGAAGGAGAGGGAGACTGTGAGAGATGCAATACTCTTCTGCTGCAGTGGTGTCACAAGGAATAGAGGAATTGATCAAGTTAGGGTTCTTTGCCTACTGTTGCTGTCTTTATGCAACCGCACAGGAGACAGCCGTGGCCCGAGGTTGGATTTTGTAATTACTTGGGACCGAAACACTTGAAGGCAGAGAGTTTGAAAAGCTACATCTTACAACAACAACTTGAAGGCATCACGCGAATGAACACGTTGTCTGCTGTGATACATTCCAGGCCAGTTGAGGCTGAAAGACTGAAGGAGACAGGAAGCAAAGGTAGAGAAGGGGAAAAAAAGAGAAAAGAGAGAGTGGCGGGTTGTTTGCCTGAGGCGCTGGCTCACCCCAGCACCGTGGTGGCAGTTTCAGGGGCTTGAGACTGTAAATAATTTACCGTCTCACCTCGAAGAACACACGCACGCACGCACGGCACACTCGAGCCTTCTGCCTCTCACACACGCAGACTTTGTTTGACAAAGGCCATTTTAGTTTCTTCTGGGAGTGCCAGCCACATTACTATATCATTTCATGATTAGTTTATTTTCTTTGCTGACATACAAGAGAGTAGAGAGGGAATGTGGGGGGCAAAGTTAACTCCGGGGCCAAGAACTAACGCACACGTGCAATGCGGTGGAGGACAACCGGTGTCCATGTTAGTTTCCCCTACATGTCCTCTCCTTTATACTCCTGGGAATCTCAAAGGAATTCTCAAAGGTCCTGGTGCTTGTTCAAACAACCTCACAGCAGGCTGATCGCCCCATCGCTATCACTGAACACCGCGTAGCGCCGGCACTAAATTACCTCTTTGTTTGTTATTATCATCCTAACATTTAATTGCATTTGGAAATGCCCAGGGGGAGCAGGATGCACCCTTTTACCATGGCTTTGTAACCGTTTTATAGTTTTTCTGTCGCTGGCATGAATACACCAGCTCACCCCAGAGGGCTTCTCCTGACATTTACTCTGTGTTGGGTGCAGGAGGGGGGATGGGGGGGGGAGTGGTGTGTAAAACAGACAAATATGTAGAGAGGGGTGGGGGGTAGCGAAAGAGAGGGAGATGGAGGCCCCGGTATTGGCTGCTGTAGAACGGGGGTGTTTGTGGAAAGACATGCAAAATGTCAGCTGTGAGCTGCATGGCGAAGTAAGGAGTGAATGTCAAGGGGCGATGGACAGCTGCTGAGCAATTTCCTGGTCATTAGCAGGATACCAGTGACCTGGGGCGAGTGTGTGCCAGTCACCGACCTGCAGGCTAACAGAGAAAATGTCTGCTTGATACTGTGCAGCATGCAGACGTCGGAGACCACGTGGAAAGTTGATTAGAAATGTGCTCGTATCGCAGTAAAAGATCATGAGATCAATTTTCTGAACATGTGAAAATGCTGACACACAGGTTTGATAGAATCCACGGCAAACATGGATTTACTAACACTGAGCAGTGACCTCTATATTGCGGCTACATTGCTTTCGTTGGAAGTTTCGGACAGTTGACTGGATTCGGCTTTAAATAAATCGTTTTTTGATTTAGTTCATCCACAAAACGGTCATTTGTCATTTGAATTCTTGAAGGAAACTTTGTTTTTCTTTTATGCGTCCATGGTGAACTGAAACGAGAGAAAAGTCTTGACCAATTGAAGTAAATGGGGGGCCGCGTCGAACAACAGCTAAACTATATGAAAACATCCATTTAAAAACTCGCACACAGATCTCAATGATCCAGTCGTATGCATCTTCACTGTAACCTTACTATTCACAACACGGACGCAGAGATGAGATGCGCACCTGCACAAGCATGAGACTGTTTATGCAAAACCGTTTTGAATAATAAGGTGTTAGGGGAGATGCATATGTGTTTGGGAAGTACTGAGCATCCTACTGGATAAGTAAGTCTCTGGTTTTATATATGAATCCTTGTCGTTTCTCTTCTGTAAAACGGTTTCAAATGTTTGACTCGTCCTGCACTCAAGGGCGTTTACAAGAAATAGTCCAATCAAATGACCGTTCAGAAGACTAGCTGACCGCACCGGTCATATGAAACCTCACATCACCGTTTGCAGACTGTAGTAGCTGTAGTAGCTTTTCTTAAGTTACATTAAAACATCGAAGAACAATCATTTTAAACTTCTGTGCAACATGTTCGACCGAGCATGAAAAGACCCGACCGCAAGGATGGCCCACTGACTGGCATAGGAGAGCATTTATAAATATCTATAATCATATTTTGTACGGAAAATGAATGGAAAAACTGACACCATTGATTGAGCAAGAAAATGATTTGCCGGCACGGAGCGACACTTGACATCATTTTCTCTCACTGAAGCCAAACAGCTTCCTGATTTGCATGCTATCATTTTTTTTTTTTTGCAGACATGCGCGCCTCCCGCCATGTTCCCTCTGAAATGCCAGTAAATAGTGGGGGCTCTGCAGCAATCCCAGCACCCCTTATAGTCTCATGGTTCCCTCTTGGCATGACACAGATTGGAGCAGGCCGCGCCCCACCGGTGCCACTTTGTTCGGGCGGCGTTTCGCTGTGATTTTGAAGCCTCGGGCCTCTCCTGGCATGGAGTCGTATCATCTCTGCAGGATGATACGCTAACAGGAGGGGGGGGGTATGATGCTGCAGTACAGATGCAGTAGGCTGTATGTAAGCACATTTATTTTGTGTGTGTTAAGTGTTTTATTTCAAATACAGTCAACCCCCACCTCACCTGCTTCTCGCCACTTTGCTAGCACGTCACAGCATTAGCAAAGGCCACCGAAGAATGCACTTCCTTCTTCCCTCGAGTCCTCCCTCCCTTTCTCTCCTCCCTTTCCCACCTCCCCATCTTCACGCCAGTGTGTTACTAATCAGGGCGCACAGAGCCAGACCGTTTGTTTGCTACCCGATAAGAAGGATGGACTGGAGGGAAGGAGGGAAGGAGGGAGGGAGGGAGTGGGGTGAGACATTCTGGAAATATCAGCAAATTGGATTCAGCAGGAGAAAATAGCGAGTATCTGATCGCACACAGACTTGATTCTATTAATGCAGGCGGAGAACGTAAGGCAGGTGTGTGTGTGTGTGTGTGTGTGTGTGAGAGAGAGAGGGATGGTGGTTTTAATTAAGGATGCACAACATGGAACAGTTCCCCCCCTCCACTGCCTTTGTGGCAGAAGATACGTGTTTGAAAGCTGGCACACCCCCCCATCCCCATCCCCAAACCACA
>NW_022280041.1:11623143-11642934 GCF_004355925.1 Anarrhichthys ocellatus
AACCCCCCCCCCCCCCCCCCCCAGCCCAGCCCTGCATGCTCCTCACTCCCTTGAAAGGAGGCCAAAATGATCAACAAAGCAGTTGTTGCTCGTTGCGTCTGATATGGAAATTTTGAAGAGAGCCGCTAATAAATGAAGTATAACCTGCGCCGCTTGCCAAACTTTCCCTTGGAGGACTGCCTCTCCTTTTTCTTTCAACATCCCTCTCCATCTGCACGCCGTTTCACCCAATCGGCAAGAAAATGGGTAACGATCAACGACCGCAAAACACACACACACACTCGAAACCATCCACCTCCAGTCCCTTTCCTTTTCTGTGTCTCCTCCCCTCCCGCCTTCCTCTCAATATCTTCCTTGGCTGACCTAGATAGTGAAAAGCGAGGAGATAGAAAAACATGACTTCAGCAGAATAAAAATGTCTTTCGACGGTCTTTCACACGAGCCTTTTGTTATGCAGCTCGACGGGCAATTGCAACATTCTTCCCCTTCCAGATGGCAGTATTTATAGCAAAGGTTGCTGTTGTTCCAAACACTCATCGGTTGATTATTTTTTTCACGCTTTCGCTACACAAGGGTAACTTTGAACATTTGACTGCAGCATCTCTCCAGAATCCCTTATTGTGTGTGTGTGTGTTCACAGTCAAACCTCACTTGTATCTGTAGGAGAGAGCAAATAGTAAAAAAAAGGGAAAATAAAACAAACTTGAACCCCATTTTTTATTTATTTTTTTCTGCGATTTTCACCCAGAAAGCCTCAATCGCTCTTTTACCTTCTCATCACAGCAGGGCGATGTATCCCATCACCACACACCGGCTGCATGTTTCAATCCAATAGTCGGGCATGAAGCGCTGTCAGAGTACAGCACTGTTTGTCCTGCTTAGGTACTGCAGCGCTCCACCACTGCCCAACTAGGTCATTAGACCCTGCAGCGAATATCCAGGAAAGTCTGCGCTGAATAAAAAAAGCCTGTTCCCACACACATTGTGAGGAGTTGCAAAAATCAACTTGTATCTGCATTTTTTATCTTTTATTATTGTGACCACTGTTAAATGCACATATTGCCGTAAATGGTTTGTGCAAGAGCTTCTGCATGCACAGACCTTTTACATAACGTCTCCAGGATCTCTTTCGGCCTCCGGATGTGCCGCTCTTGATCTTTGCCTCGGATTTCTCTTCTTTCCTGGATGAACGACTTTGGGTGAAGGGCGACATTTATTACATCCTCTAAAGACAGGCCGTGGCTAAGTATGATAAATGAGTGATGAATTTATCGGTATGTGATGAATGCACGGTCTCGTTGAGGTGCATTTGAACTAACAATTTTTTTTCTCTCTCCCTCTTGCTCCCCTCCTGCTCTCCTCCTGCTCTCCTCCTGCTCTCCTCCTGCTCTCCTCCTCCTCTCCTCCTCCTCTCCTCCTGCTCCCCTCCTGCTCTCCTCCTGCTCTCCTCCTGCTCTCCTCCTGCTCCCCTCCTGCTCTCCTCCTGCTCTCCTCTTGCTCTCCTCCTGCTCTCCTCCTCCTCTCCTCCTGCTCTCCTTCTGCTCTCCTCCTCCTGCTCTCCTCCTGCTCTCCTCTTGCTCTCCTCCTGCTCTCCTCCTCCTCTCCTCCTGCTCTCCTTCTGCTCTCCTCCTCCTGCTCTCCTCCTGCTCTCCTCTTGCTCTCCTCCTGCTCTCCTCCTGCTCTCCTCCTGCTCTCCTTCTGCTCTCCTCCTCCTCCTCTCCTCCTGCTCTCCTTCTGCTCTCCTCCTGCTCTCCTCCTGCTCTCCTCTTGCTCTCCTCTTGCTCTCCTCCTGCTCTCCTCCTCCTGCTCTCCTCCTTCTCTCCTCCTGCTCTCCTTCTGCTCTCCTCCTCCTGCTCTCCTCCTGCTCTCCTCCTCCTGCTCTCCTCCTCCTGCTCTCCTCCTCCTGCTCTCCTCCTGCTCTCCTCCTCCTGCTCTCCTTCTGCTCTCCTCCTCCTGCTCTCCTCCTCCTGCTCTCCTCCTCCTGCTCTCCTCCTGCTCTCCTCCTGCTCTCACTGATGCCTTGAAAACAACCAAATAGGTAAGTGACAGAATCCCACTTTGCACGCTGAAATGTCATATTGAGTTATTTGGTTCATTTTCTTTGCTAGTAAAGTGGAGGCTGTGCGGCGCCAAGCTTAGACAGCAGCCACAAAAGAGATGCAGAATGGTCCTCAATAGTGAGGCATTTCCACTGCCTGGTGACTTCTAATGGGATTCTGGCCCTGTTGAGTGGGAATGTCAATGGTTTACATACTGTCTCAGTGCACCTGTGAAGCAAGGAACAACATTGGTGGGATAGATGTCATAAGGAAAGCTTTCTTTTAATTAAAACTCTATTAGCCGGCCAGTTACTCGCGTAGTTGCGGCGTTTTTTCCGGTAAACTCGGTGCCGTCATTCTGGCTGTGAGTTCGGCACAGGCGGCTGCTTGCTTTTAATTATGCATTTAACTCAAATGGGGGGGGGGGGGTTGCGAAAGCCTGCTCTTGTGGCTTAGAATCTAGGCGTGGCATTAAATTTTAATCGACAAGAGGATTGCAACACTAATATTAATGCAATATTAATACGTATGGCGGAATTTAATGGGGGGGGGGGGGGGGGGGTTCACAGATTTTTTGAGGCAAATTACCTCTCGCATGTGCATCGGTGCTGCTGATGGGCCTATTTATAGCAAACCAGTTTTGAAATTTAAAGCTTGTTTTAACTTTCTTTTTTCCCTGTGCTGGTTCCTTTTAACAAAGTACCTTTGGGTTGCTCATTAGAGCTCACAGCACACTGCATTGGATGCAGCTCGTGATGCTTCACTTCCCGCTCACTTCATTTAGCCTCTCTCTCTTTCTCTCTCTTTCTCTCTCTCTATGTTGCGCTCTCCCTCCATTTCCATGTCCGTTCCATCAACACTCTCCTCTTCCAGCACAAAGGCAAATAGCTCATATATCTCTGGCTTTATTCCACCCTTCTGTCTTTTCGTTATTCCCCTCCATCTCCTTTTGTTCCTTTCATAATAACGAGACCCATCTTTTTCCCGTCTTCTTTACGCTCCCTCACGTTCCGTGCTGTTATTGCGCTCACAGGGTGTGTGTGGGGGGGTGCGTATGCGTTGCCTTACAATGGGAGCTCATGTGTTCCAATTTAATTTTCTCATTTGATCTTGTCAAGCGGCTGCATTTGGAATACATGAGCCTGTTTAAATTCATGAGGTCAGACGGAGTGCTTTCTGTAATTGGAATCATTTACACACTTTCTTGAGGACGCCCTCATTGGTGACAACAATACAATCAGTGTAAGGGTGTAGACGGCCAGCGTACTCCACACCGCAAGGAAGTCAGACGCAGTAACACTGCATTTATGTGGTCAGGTTTGAATATGAGTCTGTATTAGAGAGTCAGCTCGCTGACATCTTCTGATAGTGAACAACAGACCACAGTGTCATATGAATTTATAATAAGTTTGCGTGAAGTCTTAAGGCCTTTACACACCAGATGCAAAATACTCCAGTATGAATAATGTATTTCTGGGGCTTTTACTGTGAAAGGTAAGAACAGAAGGAGTGGATCTGGTCTGCATTGCCTTAGTCAAGGTTGAAAGGACTAGTGTACATTCTTCGATGCATTATATTCATGTACTGTGTGAAAGTATTCATGCAAAAACAACAAATGGAGAAATATATATTGACATTCGAATACTTGGCACGAAAAAAACCCCCCACCACTTTCTATGATGCTCATGTCTATAATCTATTCTAAACATACTCATAATCAAACTTAAAAGCACTTATCAACAATAATCATAAAACTTTGTGGAGCGTTTTATAATGACTTGTTATAGTTATTCATAGTTGCTGCTCTCTTTTACAGCTTTTCGCGTCTTTTTCTTGCATTTAATGATATGATAGTTATTTCTCACTTAAATGACCACCATATGATATCATGGCTTGTATCGGCCTGACTTATCTATAGTGAAGGGCGATGGAACCTGAAGCATCCTACGTTGACATGTTGGAGTTGAGAAGCCAGCGGACAGGTTCTAAGAGATGTCGTGCATTGCTGTAAGTCAAGTAGGAGACACCTGGGATAGAGAAAACAAGAAGGCATCAAAATGTAGAGATACTTGAACTGAAAGAAGACGCAGATACAACCTTGTTACAGCACGATCACGTCTCTACACCGAGAGAGAGCAATCAAGGAATGCCTTCTTTATTACGCGTCCACATTTAGCCAGGATGTTTCTGCCATTATCGTCGCGGGATGAAGAGGAAGAAAATGGGCTGTTGTTGTGTTTCCACTCGCCTTCACTGGTTGCACAGTTTAATGTTAAGGTGTTCAACATTGATAGCTACAAACAGATATCCACACACAGATGCACAATCGGCCGTCAACAGGACAAGATTTTGGCATCAGAAGCGTTCTTGTTTCCATTTGGTCAATACTATTTGGACTACAATCCCATTCGAGCACGCTTTGGTTGAATGAAGGTTGAAGGTGTCATGCTTGCTCCTCCCTGGAGCTGAAGGTTGTCTCTGTGCAGGTAAACATCAGAGCACTGTGTCTCGATATGTACTTTCTCATTGGCCTGAAATAAAGAGAGGAATACTAAAAGTTCTTATTCGATTAGAAGATCTGAGAGAAAAATGGAGAAGCCAACAGAGCAAGCATTTATATGAAAAACCACAGACTACTTTCTGCAAGTGAAATTACAGTCATTTGATTATGCTAGTAGTTGCCTGCACTGTGAGAAGTATAATCTGCTGGTGATTCTGAATGACGTTATCTAAGAGACATGTTTGACTCATGTCTCAGTCTCTAAAAGTGGTGCGTAAAGTATAAAATAGCATCGCATGCACCTGAAAACCAGCTTCTTCTTGACGTTTAAGTCCTCGGAGACGAGGCCGGCGGCTTGGCTTTCATTGGTGGTGCTGTGTTTGCATTTTAAATATGTCAGTCATAAAAAACCTGCTGCTCTCTGGCAGTGAGATCCAAGTGTTCTCTGCTGTTGGATATGTCAGCGTGACTGACAGTCAAAAGGAACCTTCGGGAGACTACCTGCTTTGTGTAGCCGGGAAGAACGCTCATATAGTAAATATGTAACACATGCCGTCACCGCTGCTCTGCCCTCATCTTTCATCATCTCACTCCCTGTGGAGGAAATGTCTTTTGAGACTTCCCTAGTGCACACTGCCAACACTCTCACATCCTGTTCGCTCTCATCATCTTCTGATTATTGGAGCTTCCCCCGGTCTCGTCACGAAAACTTTTTTGATTGAAAATAAATATTTCGGTGCAGATTTTTTTGTCATGCTGACATATGTAAATAACCTCTCCAATACCATCCTTCTGATGGTGTCAAATAGAAAAGCATCAAAATATCCTTGAATTGTGAGGCTTCTGAGAGCCCACACGCAACAATCTGCGTTGGCTGCTTGGATCTAACTGCACCAAGGTATTTCCTCGGCTCTGCATCTTTTTGAAATCATGTTAAACACATAGAGAAGCAACAGCTACGAGTTAGGGGTCCATCCATAAGGGCCCCCTGCTAAAAATGAACAGATCCTCAGAGGGAGGGAGGAGGGAGTCACGGAGAGCAGATGAGCTAGCGCCCTGCAAAGGCGACAGAGGTTTTGGTGCTGCAGGGAGCGGGGCCGCCGGTTTCAGTGGTGCTTTAAATGACCCTGCTATCTCTCTTGCATTAAACATGCTGCCCTGTAATCTACACTAAGCCGGAAGCCTCACTCTGTGCAATCCGCTTACCCTTGAATAGCTTTAAATTAGCAGTTGGCTTTTTCACTTTGTGCCTCCGAAGGGCCACAGGCGAGTTGAGAAGCTTTTTTTGGGGGGGGTTTCAAATGGTAAAGACTTAATGCAGCCTGCAGAAAAATGTGTTTTTAATTAACTTACCTTTAGGGTGGTCCCTCTCCTGATACCTTTGATTAATTAGATAGGGCGGTTTCAGACGATGGAGCCTGCGGGCCACCCTGGATGCTTCGCTCTTTCTTTAAGGACTTCTTTACCCCAAAATCCTTTAATGTGACATCAACAAGCTTCCTCAAACCTAAAAGTTCCTCTTAATGTCTGATGGGGAAGAAGGTGGTGGAGAGACACAAGGCTACTGTGGCTCTCTGTGTCGTGGAAATCACGCTAAGTCTGGATATTTCCTCTTTGCGTCTTATTTTTTCTTACCTTGTTTACTCCTCCCCTTAAACTCAAGTACATGTCCATGTTCTCTATCTGCCTCCACCTCGTATGTGTCTCATTCAGTGGTGGATGAAGCAATACCACAATGTAAAAACACAACTTAATAAAGATGATATAAAATGCATATAAGTATTCGCAGAAAATTGTACTCAAAAGTAACATTTTTGCAGAATTGCTCCATTCAAAATGTTACATTAATTGAATATATATTATCTTACCTGATTCATTTCCAACAGCATCTGAATGTTTTTAAGGCAGAGCTCATTTAAAGCACTGTGTATACTGTTGGGTATATATGCCTATAAAATCTTCTGAAAAGTCGCTATAGCTGTCAGATAAATGTAGTGTAGTGGAATTATAAAGTAGCATGAAATGGAAATACGTTAAGTACAAGTACCTGAAATGTCTTGAAAAGTACGTGCAGTACTTGAATAGATGTGGCGGCACACTGACTCAGCAAACTGATGTCTCGGGGCCGACGTCTCTCGGAGCAATGCTACATTAAGCCCCCCCCCATCTGCTGGGGTTACAATTCCAGGTATTTAATTTGGCGGCACATCATCAGTGCTTTGTTATGCTGTCTGTCACCGTCGAGCCTCCTCCACCAACGACAATGACCTGTGTTAGCAGAGATTGGGGGAGAGAGCTGATTGTGATTGTTGATGCAGGAGAAAGGTTATTGGGTTGCATGAGCATTAATCAGCGAGAGAGAAACATAAAACCGACGGCATGAAGAAAAGGGAGGAAAGAAAACAAAAGCTGCACAAGAGATTTTTAAGTACAAATACGTCATCTTAGCTTAAAACTCAGAGTCCCCTCCAGACACACTGTGGATTTGCCTTAATTACTCGCTCATATTCGGAAAAAAAACCCTCTGCACAATAAGGGATTAATAAAAAATGCTAAACTGCTCCTTAACAGCACTAAATGAGTCCTATATCCAAAGACACACTATTAGATAGTTTGCTTGGTTTGTCCCTTTGGTGTACTTAAAAGTATAAAAGTATTGCAGTTCTTGTCCTTTAATAATATTGTTCACTTTATAATATAAGTGTTCTTCTCTTTTTGTTGGCGCACTGCTGAATATCTTGTTATTGCCATCTGTAGATCAGTGGAATAATGTGGACGCATCGGTAAAATGGGAAGATTAAGACCACTTCCATGTCAGTGTGGTAAATATGAAGGTTAGCTAGCCTGGCTTTGCCTAAAGAATCCACCTCACACTTCTAAAGTGTCCAAACAAGTTTGTTTAATCTATTTGAAAACGTACAAGTAAAAATGTCAAGTTGTGATTTTACAGGGATGGAATTGTTGAATTCCATCTTGGAAATGTGCAGTGACTTTCTGTAGTTTTAATGGAGTCATTGACCAGGCAAATGTATGCTTCCAGCACATAACTTCCTGCCAAAATAAGCTCAGCTAAACTAAGCTAAGCTAATCCCCTGCTGGCTCTTGCTTGATACTATATAAGATGTTCTTATCTCAGCTAATAATTTCCCCAAACACCAAAGTATTCCTTTACCATGTCTCACAGCAGAAATAGAAGTTTATCATAAGTTATCATGCCTCACATTGGTTTCATTTAATACATCTGTAGCAAGAGAAGTCTGACAAATGATGGACGTCTAATGCTCACCAGCAACACTTCAGATTCAGGACTTGCTCTGAAGTTAGCTGCGCCCTTCAAGTGCCCGTGCCTTCATGACGCAAGTGGTGAAGAAAATGACGAAGAGTTTTAACCTGGGCCATCCAGCTGATCAGAGCCAGCAGTTGCCACGGTTAATGGATTGTTGTCTGTTTGCTGTCTGCGGAGGAGATTTACAGCCAGCGCCCAACACGAGAACATCAGCAGCTGCTGCATCCGGCCATCCGGCCTGGCATAAACACACACACACACACACACACACACATGCATATAGACGTAGAAGAACCGATTTAACAACAAGGGTAGACAGCTGTGGGGCACAGCATTGATTTAACGGCAGTGAAAAGCTGCGCCACATCTATAGTCTTCTGTTGAGCCCTGCTTTGTCATATTTCAGCGTGTATGTCGTTATGTCAGATGTTGAGTGTTTGTCGGCCACACACAAAGAGGTTCAAGTACTGCGTCCGGGCGCGGCGGGCTGCCATCTTTCAGAGACGATGTTCTCGTGTTTCCTTCACGCTTCTCACACGTTGTTTCTTTCGGTTTACCGGCAGATTCGGTGTCCGTGATAGGTGAACAGAGAAGCCTTCTGTTTGCCTTTGCGCCTCGCACCCATGCAGGCCTGGTTCTCTACCCACACCGTGTTTTACCAAATTAAAAATCAAACACACTTACAATAATGTAGCAAGGCGTTTTGGTGCCGTTGATTTCCACAGCAGCCAACATCTTGCCTCTTGTCAGAGCGAGCTTTTTAATCAGACCCGTGCAGGAGTCGAATGAAAAGGGAGCAAAGGGGCTGACTGGGGGGGGGGGCTGAACAATTGGCATGAAATGAACTGTCGTCGAAGCCAGTGCTTCACCGAGCATAAAACAGTCAGGAGGGGATGATTTATTGGCGCGGGGAGAACAGGTGCTCTGTATGCATATTGTATGTGTTCTGATGGAGTCGGGGCCCCATCGAGGAGTATTTCTAAAACTTGAAATCATAATAATACTCAAGGATTGCTTGAAGCTTACAAATTGAAACTTACTGCATTTTCTTCCAATTCGATCAGTTTGGTCTCTCTTTCTCTCTCCGTCACCTCCTCCTCGTGCATGTCACATTTTGTTTATCTTCCCCATGCTGCCCATCTCTCTCCTCCTCCTCCTCCTCCTCCTCCTCTGCCAGGATGTTTTACAGCCTCTCACCTCCTTCTCATCCCATCTCCTCCTCCCCTATTTTCCTGTCACCCCTTGCACCCTTCCCTCCGGCCCTCTCTCCCATCCTCGGAGCCACATCAAGACGGCTGCCTGCATCCTTTTTTTTTCTTCCAGACACAGAAGGCAGGTGGGGTGAAGCAGCAGCGAGGGGGTCTTTGTAGTCAAATTGACTTGTGCCTTGTTCACCAAACGGATGAGCCGGGAAGGTCTCTGCCCGGGCTCAACACTGTGCATGACACACTCATTTGTCATGCATTGGTCTGCACGTCGACTCCTGCCAAATCGCTGTCCTGGCCCCGGTCCCAACTCGCTCCTTATTCACTCAGCACTTAGGCTTTGGGGAAAAACACAGGCACAAAATGGCTGCCGCTGTCACTGCTCTGTTCTCTGTGAGTGAAGGAGGAGGAGGCTGGTTTGTGTTGTTTTTTTTGTTGTGTTCAGGGAAGAATGAGATGATGCAAGTTTTAGAGAGTGCTTTTTATTCTCCAGGACCATGCTTTACAGTGTCCTCTTGAGCCTTTTAATGGCCGTTAGTGCTTGAAACGGGGTCACAACTGATCAAAACTTTTCTCATTCTTTTCTGCCCATTGTCATTTTTCCTCTGCAAATTCAGGCCTAAAGATTCCTCTGAGGTGAAAGTTTGATGACCTACATTAAGTGAATTATCACCTCGTCGTGATTTATTACTTTGACCTTAATAGTATTTAGTCGGATATTAGCCACCGCGTCCCTTTGTCCCCAGAAACTGAGCGCTTTAAATTGGTTTGGAAGTTTTCGAGGCAGTTTTTACTCTCCTTAAGATTAGAGGCTTAGTTGCATCAGCCACCATTTCCTCGTTGACGAGCGTCCTCATTCCGTAAAGGTCAGTGGTGTTTTCTTTGGGGGGGGGGGGGGGTTCGTGCTCTGCTCGACCCCCTTTTTTCCCCGTAGTTCCTCCCCCGTTTCCGTTTTTCTCTCTGCAAACACTGTGCGCTGGTTATTAAGGCCAATTTCCATCACTCCCTCTCACCCTCCTGTCACCAGCGTGCCTCCGCTAGTGAGACAATGTATTCTAATGGGCGGGTGGTTGATTAGTGCAGCACTAACGGCAAGTTAAGCATTGTGGACGGCTTTGTGGAGTGAGGTTGATTCACAGAGGCAGGTGTGGCGCAGAGAGAGAGAGAGAGAGAGAGAGAGAGAGAGAGAGAGAGAGAGAGACTCGGTTATCCAGCAAGCAATCCATCTCACATATATGACATTCATCACAGCTTTTTATAGTTTCAGTTTATATTCACGGACAAACTTATACATTTGACTCACTCTGTTTGACATTTCTGTTTTCTCTCTTTGTCATTACTGCTCTATCACTCTGTCACCGTCTCATAGTGCGCGTCACTCTCTGATTCACACGCTGTTTGTTTCCTGATGGGACCCGCCCACTCCTCTTTCATCATTTCCACCTCTCCGTCAGGTATTCATGCAGCTCATGGTAGAAACTGTCTGTAGTTTTTGAGATTTGTCTGCAGTCACCAGTGGGTATGTGGAAATATGTTTTTTAAACAAATATATAAATGCTCATATTTGTGTTTTGGGGTAAGACGATATAAGAAAAACAAAAAATCTTGTGTTGTTAGTATTCTAGATTTTTACGAGTGGTTGAGAGCCTTTGTCCTACGCAGGGAAACGTACGTTTTAAATTTGACGGACATCAAGATTATAGTTTATTATGTGTTTTAGAGTAATTATGATTGGATTATTAGATTTGTGGGGAAAATAAATACTATGTATTAAGATCCTAATTTAGACCATAAAGCCTTGGATGATATTGTGTGTGTTCTGCTTGTGAACGCTTGCATACTGCCTATTTTTGATTTCCCTGTAACGCCAGCACTCATTCTCTGGAAAATCCCGTTTAATTAGTTTAAGTTTATTCAACAGAAACTCAATTCCAGTAGTTCTTCTTCTTGCAGACTTTTTTTTGGTGGCATCTATCCAATTCTTGGTCATGTGCCAGAGTATTTTCACACGGCACTTGCCCTGCCCTTATATAATGTTTAGGGCGCGTTACTTGTGTGATATTAAACACCTGCCACACGCCTCTAGTTTAGGATCAAGTGGGATTCATCATTCAGCACACCTGGGTGAGAGCAGGTTTCACTCTTAATCTTTCTCATAACAGAAAAGACAGAATATAAGATATAGTTAAGAGAATATCGCGGCATGATACCCACTTACTTATTTGCACACAGTTTTCATCATCCTGACTCAGTTTTCACACCCAAACATGAATTCAGCGGGACTAATTTGCCACATGACCAGTAGTGTTAATTAAGGGATTCGTGTGCAACTCCTCAGAGGAAAGGCTGACGATTAAAGAAGCTTTTCACGTATTTGAAAAAAAGTGTTTTCTCTTTCAATTTCCAACCTGCTTATTAATTAAAGGGTAACATCTGTATTTCTCAACCTGGACCCTTTTTTCCCATGTTTTTGTTTTCTAAGTGACGCGATATTTGAGAACGAGACTTCTGCTTGAGTTAGACACGCTAACAAACAACTGGATCAAGCAAAATGTAAAGAGAAATGGTTTTATTTTTCTGTAGGGTTTTTTTCCATAATGTTGTCGGACCTTCATAATAGCAATCTGAGCCTGTCAGGGATGAAAACAAGCACTTTTAGTGGATTACATTCCAGCCCGTTTAGCGGCTGCCATCTGCGGCGTTCTCCCTCAATACTGGACCAATTTCAAAAATGGTTGTCCCCATTAGTCACTTGGAGACGAAAACATGGGAAAATAGGGTTGAAAACTCAAGAAGTTTCCGTCTAAATGAGCTTTCCAGTGTTACATGACGGAAGTCTTGTCAAGAGCAGTAAGACTTCTGGCAACAAGCCCTGTGTATTGAGTGTGAGCCGTGATGCTTTTATGGAAGATCTCTCTCTCTCTCCCTGCCAAATCAAAAGTAGGTCATTGCAAACTGTGTGCCCAAACTGTAAATCCCTGCTTCCATGTGTTGTAACTCTGTACACTTTCATTTCTTCATGTATACCTGTAGGATAACAGAGATCAGCTCACTGACGTGTCAGGGCTAGGGATCCAAAATTACATTAAGGGGATTTATTGCAGGAGGCTGCAGGCGAGATGGCGGATTGGCTGTTGTTGCACCAAGCAAACATTTTTATCATGTTAGGGGATTGTGGGAGTTGTTATTAACCATGGCAATAATAGCTAATAAGACTAAAACCCAGTTTGATTTAGCCTGTCGGATAGTCGTGAGCTGCTCGTCTTTCCGCCTGAAAGAAGAAGCAGCATCCAGTAGCTCTGTGCTCTAACTCCCCCTGTGGCTGCTTTGTGCAAGAACAGTAGGTTTAGATGGAGGGCTAGCATTATTTGATGATGCACAGAGTGGTACACCCTTGCAGTAATGGAAAGGAACTAAGTACTCAAGTACTGTGCTTTGGTACAGTTTGGAGGTACTTCACTTCTGTATTTTCACTTTATGTTACTTTATACTTCTGTTCCACTACATTTCACTCTACTACAGTTGTTTGACACTTTGAAAGTATGATTTGGATACGATGCAGTAGCCTACTACTACTTTACTACTACTCTACCCAGAAGTACACAAAGTTGCTGTTGGCTCCACATTGCCAAACTTAAAATGTTATAATATTTTATCATAACATAACTTTTTGAAATGATCCATTCTGCATGAGGAGTACTTTTACTTTAACTATATTTTGCTGACACATTTGTACTTTTACTAAAGTAACATTTTAAAGTAAGGACTTTGAAGTATTTTGGGAATATGGTATTTCTGCTTTACTTAAAGTTACTGTGAGGACTTTTAACTGGTTACTACATCAATTTAATACGGATGCCTCTGTATGACCCATATTAGTTACCAAGACCATCACTGAGATTTGCTATTTCTATATAACTATTCCTAATGCTTGTCACCAGCCATATTGCTGTGCCCGCTGGAGGAAAGGGAGGCCCGAGAGAACCAGGACTGCATGGGGCAGACTGTCAGACCCTGCTACTGTAAAACCATAGATTTTCTAAAGGGAGTCTGGTGCGTTGTAAACACTACCATGCATGTCCACAGGGACCGCCAAAATCAACACAAAATGAGAGTTCCTTGTGGTAGCTTTAAGTTGAGGGTCTGAATACAGCCGAGCCACCCGGACATGTGCAACATAACCAGCTAAGGATCCTTCCAATCGCCCCAACTGCCTGCCAGCCAGCTACACCAGTGATCTGACCGAGCTGCACAGCCGTAGTCCCGAGCCAACAAGCGCCTCCAAAAAGAACTGAGGGCGAGTCAGTGACAAAGGGAGCGTCTGGGGAGGGGGTGGCACACACGTTGTGGGGGGGGGTTACAAAGTCAAGCAGATGGTTAAGAAGACGGGGCGTCATGGCTGTGGAGTGAGGGCTTTGCAATGTTACAATCACCATGTGGCGGCCGTTAACCGCGGGGCGATTAAAGCAGAGCGACACACACAACGCTCAGCTCGCTCTAGCCGCTGATTACAGCACTCCTCTCATCTCTCTCTTATGTCCAGCCTCTCTTTCTCTACGCTCCTCTCTAGAGAAGAGCCGCTTTGCTTCCAATTTGCTTGCGTGAGCAGTTGCATTATTCACCAAAGCCCTCCCATCTCAATCACACACTCGCTAACTTTATGTATGATTGCGCGGATCATATTTAAATGAAACACTGTTTTATTTAACATTTGTAAGCCACCTGATATTGCACACCTAAACTCTAACAAAAGTAAAATTTCGAGAATTTCAAAATACATGAGACATCTTTAGAGGACTGTTTGAGCTTTATTTTGAAGGCATTTTCAGTGCGATTGTTCCAGACGTTTTTTTTAGGGTAAAATAAAGCAGGTCACTTCACTCTGAACTCTTGCAATGAGTTGGTTTGCACCGGAACATCAAGTGAAACTGTTTCCCCCCTGTTGTCAGATTTCAGAACACAGATTGGCTTGTTAAGATGGATTTTAGTAGAGCGAAGTGCATTAACGATGAATTTAATTCAAAAAAAATCACACAAATCCTCAGGTATTTCCTAATTTATTCTCTCTGTCCTCTCTCTCTCTCCTGGAGCACAAGCTTCAGTTTTCTACAGAAAATCACCCCGGTATTGGCCTGTCCTCACTGTCTGTCTGTTGGAGGATTACTTTTAAGATTTCATTGATCAATTTTTCAAGCGCAATTAGGTCTTGCCCTCAAGTTATATCGTGTACTTCTGAACCCACTCAGAGCCAGTGAGGAGCCTCAGATCTTTAACACAACAGCTGACTGGCTGTTGGCTCTGCATTGCGAGCCTCAAGACAGCGTTTTATTCTCTTATTGCCCATGTTTTAGCTTGTGTCTTTCATGTAGATGCGGCTGTCGTCTTACTTTACATTTTCAGAATGGAAAAAAAAAAGCTGGACGTGACTGAGGTTCCAATAGCTCTGGTTTCCCTTCTAACTCTTTGCATGTCCCTCCATCTTGCTTCTTCTTTTATCTCATGCTTGATCTCTCCTAACCCTTCCTCCTAATCCCTCCACCCATGCCATCACTTTGTGTCGGTGTTGCTAAAGGCGAGCGACGCGGCGGACGTTAGAAATCTCACAGAGGGCACCTCATTAGAAACAGCAAGGCCTCCTCCACACATACCTTAGACGGGCCTGCTGACAGAGTGAGGCCTGTGCGGCTTCTGCAGCGAGACGGGGAGAGAAATGAGGACGGAGATTGAGGGAAGAGAACAAAGAGGGAACAGAGTAGCAGGGGATAGAGGTAATAGGCAGAGGCAAAGGTTGGGGTTGACAATCTTTCATCCCTCTTCATCTTTCCCTCCTCGCTCTGTTTCAGCCCTTGCATCTCGGCCTCTTTACCTCTCACCTCCTGCCTTCGCCTGCTGGCAACAGCTGCGAGAGGAAATGGAGAGAGAGCTGTTGTCTCATTGCTCCATCTGCACCGGCTACTAGCATGTCTGTGTCATGTTTCTTTCTCCCCTTCCTCATCCTCTCTTCCCCCCATGAATCTCACTGTGACTGCTGAGAGTGAGCTCTCTTGTTTTGTCTCCTTTGACTTGGACCATATACACCCGCTGCCCACAGTTTTCTTGACCCATGCTCTGTTGTATCATGATTTTGGGATGTTGCAGGATATGTTTCATTTGTGTGTGAGTCTTCTGTACCACAGCATTAGGACAGTGGTGCACACCACGATTGCAGTTACAGTTAGACACAAAGAGAAGTTCTAAACTGAGCTAAAAATTTCATTAAATGTTTGTTTTCATCATATTTAATCCTTGTAGTAATCTTAAAAACTCAAATGATCAACTCGGGTCCCTTATTGAGATGCTATAGATCAATCTGGATTCATGATTACCTGGAGCCTGCACTTTGCAAAGCTTGTGAATGCAATTTTTGCTGTTTTTGTAACGTGTCCCCACTCACCCTCACTGCCATCTTGCGCTTTTGACGTCAATTGGAGACAGTCTGCACAGTAGTGATCGGACAAAGGAGCCTCGGTATCTAGGTTCCGCCCACACACCTATGCAGTAGGGCCCTGGACTTGCATTCATTCTAATGGCCATAAGGGTGCCACTCCTGTGGTTGAAAAAATAAGTCTGATTGTAAAGAAGTCTATGAGAAGATGACTCTACTTCTCTCTTGATTTATTACCTCAGTAAACATTGTAAATGTGAGTTTATGGTCTCAATCTCTAGTTGCTAGCATGATGTTCATTTAGTAAATTATGGTCCATTTAGAGTCAAACAGACCATAAAGCAGGAGATGCTTTCAGGCGGGGCTATCCTGTGATTGACAGATTGCTACCACAGCTTTGTTCTTCTCACAACTTCAACCCTTTCACTGTGTGCTTTCAGTTCATGAAAGCTAAATGTTAAAGTTGCCAAAAAATGTCTTATTCCGCTATCTGTTGTACTTAGCTCCACCCACTTGTGTCATTTCTGGTTGCAAGAAACCAAGATGGCAACATGCCAAAATGCCGAATATGAGGGCCCAAAACGTCAGTCCACAAACCAATGGGTAACGTCACAGTGACTACGTCCACTTCTTATAAACACTCTAAGGTCACACTTTTTTTCTTTTTATGACATATACAGCCATTCATCAGGGGGAGATCGAGATGTCTCGGCTTCACACTTTTGGAGCTGTTATGTCGTCCATCTTTATCTACAGTCTATGTAACCAAGACACATACAATTTAGCACCACTCATCTGTTTCACGTTGCCTCGACCTTGCTAATGTACGCTTAATGAATTCTTAAAACACTTTGTTTCCCAAGGCCACTAGTGGTAGTGGTTTTATTTGCCTAAGTTCTGAGAAATCCTCCTCAGGGATTTTTCCCTTCATCCCCATACAATGGAGTTGAATAAAATGTACTTTGTGCTGCTCTCAAGAAAGAAAGATTGCATTTAAAATCATTGTGTCTTTCTAAAATAAATGTCCCAGTAACTCTGGATAATGCACTGTTTTCAGTGGAAACTTCTAAGTAATAGCCCCTATGAAACCTCTTCACAGCGACATCAGTCCATTACCTCTTACTTTTTTTTTCTTTTTGCAGGCACATGCAATTCCGGCGCAGAGCGTTTCCATTGTGTTGCCCTGATAACAGGAAATTAATGCTCAGCCTTATTAAAGAAACGTGTAGCCCAGTATGGCACCCCTGCGGCGCTGCCTTTGTGATTTAGTAGAGTTGCACGTCATTTTCATCCTCTCCCTCAATAGATCCTGTTTAAATGGACATCAGTGCAGTTTCACAGAATGGAAGGTAGGGGGCCCACACATGGTAACACTGAACCCTTGGAGGGAAAGAGAGAGAGAGAGTGAGAGAGAGAGAGCCCAAGATGAGGTCTATCCCTGTATCCTCACAGCCTCGTACAAGAAGCTAATACTTCTTGACATCCGTGAAACTCTTTTTTAATCTGCCGACTGAACAGTGATGGGGAGAGGAAAGGGGAATGGGGAAGGAAAGGAGAGAAGAGGAAACACTGCGGGAGTTTTTTTGTGTACAAAATCAGCTCCAGTTTGAAAATGATCCTCTTAGTTTGTTTTTTTCCGAGTGTTGCTGGCTCTTTTGGTCCTGCCGAGAGGGGCATTCAGTCGTGATGTCTGTGCAAATCCTTTTTTTTTTCTTTTGACATTTAAAGCAACGTTCTAGCTCACATCACATATAAACCCGGTTAATGTCAATGCACCGTGCAGAGATGTGTTCCTCTGATGAGCCCGAAGGCATATAGCACTAATTTAGAGCTAAACTATAGATCCACTTTCTTTTTACATCCATTCCCCGTGCATTCCATTTAGCTACACAAGTAGATGTCATGTATTTTGGGTGTTTCCATCTGTGCTCAGACAGCCAAACCTTGTTATAGTACCTTGGCCCACAGAGGCTGTAAGGAAAGCACAGGCAACAAAAAAAAAAAAAAAAAACATCAAAAGATAGCGGGGCACGGAAACCTCCCCACGTGACTTAGCAAATACGCAGTGATACTTATATGCCATGCGTCTCGACGGCTCTGGAACACCGCCGTGATCCCTGTAATCACCGGTGCCCGTCCATGCTTTGGCAGGGAAGCTCTGCTAATTACAGAGAAAATGTTTACGGTTTGTTTACCAGCGAGAACTGGCTGCAAAACAACTCATTTCCTTGCTATCCTGACTGGCTGTTGTCTGAGATGTGTTGACTCAAATCCAAGGTGAACTGTGCTCGTCGTTTGTCTAATTTCCCTCATTAGCCACGCTTAAGTGTGAGCTCGGGGAAATGAGTTTGGGTTATTCGGGGCCACTGGAGTTACTGTGGTGGCGGTGGAGATGCCACTGGAGTGTATGGACACGGGGAACGGCTGCCCGGCTTAATCAGATCACATTTCTGTTTCTGTGTAGGGGCGACCGTGCCCTTATCTGCTCGCTGCTGTTAATAAGACAAGATGCAATAAGATTCGTGCTTTATTTGCCTCCAAGCGTCCCTTCTGACCATCTTGGCTCCAATTCACTTCCGTAACCTGTCTTGGCTTAGCGAGAGCAGTCCTTCGTACTTAAAAGGCACTTGAACGGGCACGTCTTCGCACTGCATAGGCACAGCTTGTCTTTTTCCGGAATTAATTTCTCCTTTGCAGAACTACACCATTGTGACATTTAAGAGATGCAAATGGCTTTGTAACGGCCACGGCCCATCTCACCAGCGCTGCCATGCATTGTCCAAACATTCTCAACAGGCTCAGAAATAGCCTGGAGCCAAGCGCTTTTCTGTGTGTGCCCCCCCCCACTGTTCCAGTGCAGGGTCTGTGTATTCATCAACACTGCTTATTTTTGAGCGGCCCTCCAGCCTGCGAGCAGAGAAAATTGCATCTAAACGCCGCGGTTTGAAGGTTACACCGCCCCAAGCGCGCTCGGGAAAAGTATACAGAATCAGTGAGAGGGGAACATGCAGATGAATCCAAGATAAATTTGGGTTAATGCAAAATAATGAGCAAGGACTTTGAAAAGTTTTTTGACGCCGTCTGCCATCCACTGACAAAGAGGCCTCCTGTTTTTAGTCAGCACCAACCTATTGTTTAAGCCTCTGAAATATAAACTGTAATTTTTGAATTGGAGGACAGCTGGACTTTATTGGTTTGCAGCGACTAGTTCCACCACTCACTGTGCTTGTACTGTAATATAGTCACAATACATTGAGCATTATTGTTACACTCAGTAACCTCTATATGTCTATGTCCCCCTCATTACCACGATCCCTCTCTATTGTCAGTAAGTCCTCCACATTAAACTGACGGAACAACAACACGGCTGTTGACACATCATTTATCAGTACCTTCCAAAACCATTACAAAAGAATGTTAAAAGAAAAAAGTATATATTTTTCAGATCTGAAACTTTGATGGTTTGTGTGGGTTCAGGCACAAAAAAATGTTCTATAGTTACTTAAACTGCAAAAAGGTTGAGTGGCATGTGCTCTCTGGCTGAAATAAGAAATACTGTCTTTTTCAGGCACATCTTTATGGAAGTGAGAATCTTTGAATTTGTCCTTGTCTAAGTCTGATCTAAATCTCCTCTGTGTTATGAATTAAGAATAGGTGAAATGAACCAGGGTACATTTTGAAAAATTATCCTGACAAATCCTTTTCCCTAACTGTTTAACAGATGATAAAAAAATACACTTTTTTTCAACTCATAAACACAGGAGAGCTATACTTAGAAAGCAACCTAGAAACGACCTAGAATACAGATTTTTTCCTGACTTTCCTCTCAGGGCTTTCGTACCTTTTTAACTCTTCCTTGCACCTTTCATTTCCTGTCAACCTATTTCTTGTGGAGTATTTTGCTATCCAAATGAAGGCTATACGAATATGTAAATAATAAACCCCTCCAAGACACATTCTTGACTTTGGGCTCGATCGATCACCGTGATTGGACCTCTGTGTACACATTGTGTTTGCCCCACAGCAACATGCAGAAAGTGAAGGCATGTGCATCAATCTAGCTTCAAGAATATCTATTAGAAAAAAAAACATACACAGCTTACATTTGTAACAGCCCGCAGTGTGTTTGTATACAACACACATTAAAGTGTCAGTGACTTCAGAAAAAAAACATTATTAAACCCAACAGATTGCTTCAGAGTCCAGTTGGCTCCTCGGCTTACATGACGCACCGGCGAAGTAGTACACGAGGCCTCCACCAGAAACCCCAGTGTTTGTTTTCCATCCTCGCACAGTCTGTGTTTGTCTGTTTGTGTGCACAAGCGTCTGTGAATTCT
>NW_022280041.1:11643034-11647103 GCF_004355925.1 Anarrhichthys ocellatus
CCCCCCCCCCCCCCCCCCCCCCCCCCCCACACCCCCCGTTTGCCACTTGTGCATACAGCCGCCAAGTCTCTCAGCACCGGCCAACAAATGGATTGTTATGTAATGGCCACAGCCTGCTACGTTTCACTGCCAACCTGCAGAGAAAGAAAGGGGACGGAGGGACAAAGGGAGGGTTAAAGATAAAGACGGGGAATGAGGGAAGAGGGAGGCAGGCAGTTGGAGAAAGAGAGAAGGAGCAAGTGACACGCCTCTGGCTAAATGTTGTGGTTCCAGACACGGCACAGCAAATCTTCTTTTTCGTTTCCCCCCTTTTTCCTCTCTCCTTTCTCCCTCGTGTCTGGGTTTTGTCTCGTCGTATTATTGGTTCGGTTTGATTTGTTTTCCATTGAAGGGCTCTCAGCAAAGTGCAGACAGCCACTTATTTAGTATCTCCCATCCCCTTGCTTCGCTCGTCCGTCTTGCCAGCTCACCCCCCACCAACTCGC
Source organism: Anarrhichthys ocellatus (assembly GCF_004355925.1). Taxonomy (NCBI): domain Eukaryota; kingdom Metazoa; phylum Chordata; class Actinopteri; order Perciformes; family Anarhichadidae; genus Anarrhichthys; species Anarrhichthys ocellatus. Next base: position 11,643,520 of record NW_022280041.1, read on the forward strand.
GCATGTGGAATATCAGCTTTGTGACAGGCGCACTCAGACAGTCGGCCCTGTCCAGGAGTCCCCCCGGGCCCGGTGAGACGTGCAAGGCAGGACGGAAAAAAATAATACAATCGGCCGTTTCTGCTTTTATTCGGGACTTCAACACTGATTTGACATCAGAGAACAGAGGGTCTTAGAGAGCTGGCTTGTGTATGTGTGTGTGTGTGTATATATATATATATATATATATATATTCTCGCTGTATCTGCAGGTCAAACCCATTCTTAGCACGTAGCTAATTGGTTCGATACCGTGGCGGTCTTTGGCTTAAAGTCTCATGAGATCAGAGGGGGTCTGGGCCACCTTTCGCTCTTCAAAGACACAGGGCCATATTTGTTCTACTTTTTACTTCTGAGGTGGATCTTTATGGACGCGGGCTCCCGATAGCCGAGCGAATAGATAATGGACCTTCTGTATGCTGCAGAACTGGATACACGAGGAACGCTGAATCCCACCCAGCAGCTTTCATGTGTCAACAACAGTCAAAGCTTCACAAGACCCACCAATCCTTTGTTGGCCGACCCTGTGCCGGCTCGTCACACGTGCGTGTCGGAGCACATTTAACACGCAATATTTAATGCAGGCACCTCACACATCCACTACAGACTATGTCGTTCTTTCATCTCCCCGCTTCATCCGCCGCCGCCTTTGATGTGGGATACTTGGAGCCTCAGGAATACAGTCCTGGGGAATGAAACAGAGTGGATCTTCGCTCTCACTCCGAGGATGAGGCTTCCCATTGATCCTCCCCGTGCATCGCTCTTGGTCTCTTGGTCTCTTGGCCTCTTTTCGTTGCCTTCGATCACTTACTCCATTGCCTACCCCCACTCTCCATCGTCCATCCGTCCTTCCACCAACATTCATTACTGCCGTCTGTCCTTCTCATGCAAGATGAGGCTCATTATTCCCCTTATGTTCTTTCAACCACTCATACACCTCTAGTGCCACAATAACAAGTCATCCGAGCTCTACACTGCACTCCGCTCATTTCATTAAAGAAGCATTTAGAATGTTGCTCCAACCCCCGGTCAAGTGGGCTGCAGGGGTCTATTTCATGTTGGGCTCCGAGTTGCTGAAGTGGAGGTTGGTGTCGGCATCGAGGTGTTGGCTTGCTCGCTCTATGTCTGACAAGCGGTGTTTCCGAGAAGCTGTTGCATGCATGTAACAAGTTGGTGGAGGTGAAGGAGACTCATTTCATCCAGTTGGGAAGCTCTAGCAGAGTGGGGACAATCTGGTAGTTTAAAGCACGGTTCACATGTTGCGTCTAAAATGTGTGGAAAACGCCTGCAGTTCCAGTGTCATTCTTGGTGAGAGGAGGTTGCGCTCCCGTCGATCCTGCAACCTTATAAAAAGCATGTTGCGATGACGATTACGACAACGTTGCGGTAATTTAGCAGCAAACTTCACTGAATAAACTGAGCACTATAAATCCCTCACAGTAGCTTGATTGAGCCTGATTTGTCTTTGTCAGTTTGGCTGACCTTTCAATCAGATGTTGTGACGGGTTAGGCTTAGCGAGTAAAGTATTCTGGGACAGATCGTAAAGCTCTGGGTTTCCTTGCAATCAAAATGATTAACTACTCCATATCCTTTAAGAAAGAAGAGATATCTGCCGCCTGTGATTGTCAAGCATTGCCACCTTCCGTGCGTCTAACAATGGATTTGAGGGCGCAAAAATCACGGCATGTGAACGGCCTTGAACAGTCATTTTCCATTTGTTTGAGTGTTGTTGGTATGTCAGTTTATATACAGTATATAAAAATAAAAATAAATCGTTTTTTAGTCAACTGACATAATTTCATTTCAAAACTTCCTTTGTATACGTTACATGTCCGTCCACTAAACGGCTTGCCGAGCCACCGTTCAGTAAGGTCACCGCTTCAAGGATGGAGCGGCTCACACCAGCTTCAGCCTGTTTGTTTATGCACTGTGAAGGCCACTCCGGCGTAATTAGGAGGATGTTAACACTAATGAGTCCGAGATTCTTAAGCACAAGAAGTGTGTGTGTGTGTGTGTGTGTGTGTGTGTTCCTCGGAACACACACACTAGCACACACTTGTGCTCCTATAGATTTGGCAGAAACAAAGCAGTGTGACCTTTCCGGAGCATCTAAACTTAATGGCTCCGTATGAGAATACGGTTGTTATTCTGAACAGGTGTGATGTTGTTTCTTAATGCAGCACATGTAAAGGTTTCACAGCGGCCATTTGTAAATCCTCTTTTTCTGCAAGCAGTTCCCTCATCATTTTATCTGTTCACTTCTACTGTATATTTCAACATAAACTTAAGACAAAGTCTTGCTTTCACCATATTTTGCAGCTTTAACATTTGGGGGAGGTGGTGTCGGGTGTGGCGGGTGCCTACCCCTCCATACATGGTACTCAAGCAAACACAGCAACACACACAGTCCCAGGGCAGAGCTTCGAGCTGCTGCATTCACACGTCTCTGTCTGCCACCGCGGCTCGATTGGCATGCTATTCAAAGACTTAATGTGAGAGAGGATGCTGCTGTTGTTATTGGCTCGGTGTGGGTTTTTGTGTGGTCGTGCGCGTTGCTTCTGAGCAGGGGTGCACGAGCGCGCCGCTTATGCCTGTGAGTAATGGGTATTAAGGTGTCAGTTCCCCTTCTTGTACGAGCAGAGTGTTGAACAAAAATGTCATTCATGCGTGAGCTGTGGGCATTAAAACACTGATAACACAATTAATGCAAACCTTCAGAAACAACCAAATGAAATAACGCACTGATATGCCACCAGTCTAGTCAGCTAAACTGTTGTTGTAGTCAGCCCCCTAAGCTGTGTAGGTGAGTTTCTCTTCCACTAATAGTTCCAATACTCTAAACAACCATACAAACATCCCCACAGTACTTTGGAGACTAGGGATATTTTTTCCCACCCCTGCATGTCTTCTTTCCAACATGATTCAAACAGCACAGCTACACAACAGCACTGCAATTCACTATGATGACTCATTGTTGTTGTCTTGTTGAGACCAAGAATTAGCTCTTAAAACCACACGATTGTTTTTTAATCCTCTTCACAGTTCTTAAGCTATGGTGGGTACACATACACACACACACACACACACACACACACACACACACACACACACACAAAGAAATGATTAGCTACAGTAAATGTAGTCCTGACATTTGTTTCCTGGGGCGTATAGATATTTTGTTGAAAAAAAACCACTTAATGTTACTGCTAGTAACTAATCACTGACCACACAATTAACTGACTGACTCACTGTTCTTGCATAGTTCTGTTAATACACATCAAAATAAATCGAAAGCCTCTCCCTCAGTAAGCCAGTGTCTTTGATGAAAGTAAAAATTTCTTTCAGTCTACACAGCTCAGTTGGGCGTCACCGTCTCAACCTCAGCAGACTATTGAACAGGCTATCAGACAGAGGAGCGTAGTCTGGGCTGATCAATGACATTCCTGGCTGTATATATTTGCAGCGCAGATGTCCTGTCCTGGCTTCTAGCCTTTCTAAAGACGATTCTCAGTCTAAAAGCATGACTACCTATCAGCCTTACTGCT
>NW_022280041.1:11647203-11677098 GCF_004355925.1 Anarrhichthys ocellatus
ACTCCCACTGGATCCCTCCATTTACAGATATTTGGAGAAAGATAAGCGTCTGAGTGCTACCTCAGGAATGGTATTTGTACAAAAATCACTCTCTGATAGTAGCATCCCCTCCAGGGACATAACAGGCATTTTGAAATGTTTCAAACAAACCTCGCAAGCACATCATTGCTGTCGAAAGCAAAATATGAGAAACATTTGAATCCTCCTGAATTGCAGAAGGCACGGCTGTGTATCAAGTCCCCACTGGTAGAATTAGGGAGGGGAATAATCATCAGACAACCTGAGCTGACAGAAGTGATTTCTGAACAGTCTGAGGTATGATTCATATACAGATGTGTGCTGTTGACATAGTTCACAACCATGATTTAAAGACAATACTTCGCTGTTCTTGTTATCTCTAATTTGGTATCTATTATCTCCAGGAGATTATGTGTACGGACGTGTGTGCGTCTGTCTGTCCACTGCTAATCTCGCATACTGCTGGACCCATCAGCCTAATATTTGTTGTGCTCATTTATGACTCTGTGTGAAAGAAATCAATGACTTCCTCCTCTTACCCTCCCTAATAATGTTCTGTTGACTCTGCTGGAGTTTGTAGGGACATTACAATCTGAGCTTCAACGTTGATGTGGACTGAACTGTAAAGGCAGTTCACATTCTTGTACATTAAAGTCACGAACTCCAAGGATTTGTCTTCAGATCGCAGCTTCATTTATACAAGCATTTCATGGAGACAGTGCAGCTGTCGGGGCAACAATACATTACCTGGGGAAACATCAATGAAGGGAGACAAAGAGCCACAGTTTTCAAAGCTCAAGTTAGAGGAATGGGGAAGTGCACAAGGGGAATGGGTGTGGCTTTCCACACCCTTACAAGGACAAGGGCCACAGTATTTAGTTACTGGCTCTATCAAAGTTGGAATAAAAAGTAAGTATGAATAGAAATACTTTTGCGATAACCATCAGCCTAGCTTACTAGCCTGCCGAGATGTGTGGCTATAGCCAAGCATGATTGAGCTAACGTGAATTACCCAATGACGGCTAATATTCTCTCAGTTGGTATTAAATGTATACGGCTTGATTCAATTTGGCATCCTCATCTCTATCACCCCTTCACTGGACTTAGACAAATCTAAGGTTATTTTCTAACTTGACCACCAATCACACCAAGACACAGTTTGTGCTTGGCTGCAGTATGTATCACATGAATGCCATTTACTGGCTTTTCAGGAACTTTGAACCTCATTTCAGTTTTTATTAGCGAATGGAGTTCGCTCGCAACCTGAGTCTGTGATAATATTTTGTTGAAACCCGTCTGTATTCCAGAATGGTCTTTCCCAGCAGATATAATTGTCCTCTTGTCCTCTTCATCAATGACCATGGCCCCTTTCCATTGATACTTACTACATTGATTTACATCTGGCATTCCCACATGACCATCAATGGCTCATAAAAGACCTAAACGATATTGAGTGACTTCTTGGTCTGATTTAATATATTTTAAAGATTAAGCCGTTAGTACATTCACATTGGTATGTTTTCAGATGCATGTAGACATTACAATTGGTGATACTGTCACTTGAGGACATCCTCAAACTTCACAACTGTAGTTCAAAGGAACATCTTTCATCTCCAGATTTGTGGATATAGTCAAGGGCATGTGAAATATGTATAATCACTCCAATTATTTTTTTTTTATAAGTATAAGGTCAGTCCAATTACTCTTTTCCAATATAGTCTAGGCCGAGGTGCCGTGTTCCGTCTCCAAGCTGGTGCAGAAGAGTGCGGACCCAATTACCACTGACGCTCTTATCAGCCTTTTGAGATCAAACTAAATCTAAAGGAGAGAAAGAGTGTGAATTTCATTGAGGTGTGAAATGGACAAGATCTAACCAAATCAGAACAATTGTAATTGTGTCAGGTACAATAGGGATCTCGCTTACTGTCTTAACTGTCTCACACGTATCACCGACAGTCACAAGAACTGTGTAGAAGCTCTGTAGCTAATTGGTCCAGATCTGATTAGCATCCTCTCTGCATTCTTTAGCATGTTTATAAAGATATTGTCTTTGACAAATATATGGCTGCGGTCAAATAGTAGAACAATTAATTCCAGTGTCTTTTCCTTGACCTCGATGGAAACGTCATGAGGTCAGGGAAAGACGAGGGAGGGCAGATGTTATAGGTGGCCGAGTGACGCGTCACATTAAATGTTGCTGCTCCGTGGAATTCTGGGATGGCGCAATAGTCCACTGTACCCTATGCTAAAGGCGATAAGAAAGTAAAGCTTTGAAGCACATTTAGATTTAGAGAATTCGACCAGCTCTTGTCATGGCTGTCCCTTAGATACTTCCTGGTCATTTCCCTCAGTTGGGAACCTTCCTAAGCAAAAAAAAAAGACAATTTAACCACAGCCCATGTATCTACAATAAAACCAAACACGTTAACACAGCACGTGTTGGCCCTAACACGTCTCTTTGGAGACTTTGAGGCTGCACTGATCAAATGTCATCTCTCCTCATGTAACAGGACGGTCCCTCTCATCCTTTTCGAAGCAATCTTGCACAAAGCATAGACAGAAGAGGAATATTATACAACCACATCAGAGAGGGGATTACTTGCTATTTCCTCTCGAGACGTAGCCAATCTTTGGGATGCCATTTCTACATTTCCTTATACACCGCCACAGAGAAATAGCTATCAGAGCAGGGGCGGCGATGTTGTCGAGGTTGTTAGACTACGAAAAGGGAGCATCTGAGTGTGTGTGTGTGTGTGTGTGTGTGTGTGTGTGTGTGTGTGTGTGTGTGTGTGTGTGTGTGTGTGTGTGTGTGTGTGTACGTGGGTATGTGTGCGCGTTTGTGCCCGCACAAGGGAGGGAGAGAGATGGAAAAGACCCTAACTTGTCAACAAAGTGTGTGGGGTCTTCACCAAGTTCGTGTGTGTGTGTGTGTGTGCGTGTGTGCGTGTGTGCGTGTGTGCGTGTGTGCGTGTGTGCGTGCGTGCGTGCGTGCGTGCGTGCGTGCACGAGCGACTCTGCAACTTCGAAGATCAACAGTTGTCTGGAAACTTTTGCCAAACGTCTCATCTCAGCCCCTTGTTTTCTCCCCGTCTTTTTTTTTTCCCCATCTCCGAAATCTATGTTGTGTCAAAAGAAAGCAGCAAGAGAAGGTTTCATTCTTCTCGTTTAAAAGGAATCAATAGCTCTGTCTCTCCCCTTAACCGCTTCAAAGAATCAGTCTGCACTGATGCAATAATACACAGGTTGGAGGAACCATCTGTGTGTTATGGAGTTATAGTTTGAGAGCCTGTGTGAGAGTTTAAAATGAGAGGTGTGTATAAATTTGCATGCGTGCACATTTCTGGTGCGCCTTGAGGCTTATTGCATCTCAAGAAGTGACTTCCCCGCCATCAGTCCTTCTTTCCTTATGGAAGTTGCCGGGCCTGTCTTGCAATTTTCACGGCATCAGCTCCCGTGAGGCTTTGCGGCTGGCATACGACATTGCAACATTGACCGTAATGAAAAATCGTGGCGTCTGGTTTCTTCGATATGACCCGTTTATCCTGGTGGATAGTAGTGGCCTAGAATCCACTATCCCAAATCAATGGCCCTTTGCAGAGAAAGCATCCCAAACGATAAGCTCAACCCCAAATACCCCCCACCCCCAACCCCACCCACCTCGCCCCCAACACAGAGAAAAAGGGTGAGGGAAAGGGGAAGGGTGTAAAAAAGCCAAATCAATAGGTTTTTCATTACTGCTTTGATTCATGAGTCTTTTCAGATTATTCTCCCTCCAGATCCGTGGACAAAGAAAAGTGTTGTTTTTTTATTTTTTGTCCGTTCTTCTTCAAACCAAATTACCAGCCGGCCCATGTGAATGGAAATAATAGAGGGGGCGTCCTGCGATGTCTTGATTCATCTCTTTGCATTCTCTCCACCTCCAGCGCCGCAGGTGGGATTGATTGGCCAGATCGATGGCGCCAAAGCTAATTGGAAAAAAAATAAAAAATATTTCGACTCTTTTGAGGGGGGATAGGGGGAGGAGTGGAACACATGAGTTCAACAGAGCATTTCCCTCATTATTGTTATTCTAGCGAGAGCAGGGAGGCAGATTGCTTGATTAGACCACGGTTGACTGAAGGTCAGAGAAATCCATACGCGGGCAGGTTTTTTGTTTGCTGACAACTCCCAAGGCAGTACTAATTTACTCTTAACTCTTGAGTTTTCGATAAAGGTAAACAGTTACTGTTTGGGGAGAACTCGGATGCAGATTCTTCAGTGTGCCGTTTTATCTTAATCAGTTGTAGACCCTCAAATTCCCATATTTTCACAAAACATGTACATGTTCATACACATACATGCATGTATGCTAATGTGAATATATTCACAGACACGTACACGTCAACAAGTCCTGATATCTAACAGCAAGATAGGTTGTCTGCTAGTGGCCCGCCTGAACTATAACCAAAATAAATCTGCTACTCTTTAGCTAAGGTTTGATCAGTGTCAGAATCCATCAGCTATCGGTGGGACAACGGTCAATATTTCAGAGGCTCTGGTGTGGCCAGCGGATATCCAGATAATGCGTATCCAGGCCATGACTTCCTCTTCCAGGTGCCAGTCATTGTTTACAGTCAGATTAGCAACTTGAGAAGCGAGAATGGAGTTTGAGTTGAGAGACTATGTTTTATCTCTATAAACTGATATCTGCATTTGAATGCCGATGCATGATAGTAATCCCTCACGTGACTGCAAGAGGTCAGCATAGGTTCATTTCAGCTTTAAACAAATGAGGACAATATTGCATGTACCAACCAATCAAAGGAAAATCCTGTTTTTTTTTTAATGTTTTGCTTCAAAAGTCGATGCTTTTATTCTCATGACAAACGTGCGGTGTGGTCACTTTTTAGAGAAGTTGCACGCTCTTTTGACTTCCCTCTTGTTGAATTGTTCAAAGATGCGCTGTACACATAGCATCTTTAAATGTGTAGATGTTTGCTTGTTTTTAGAACAATGCCCTCCAGACGTTTTTCTTGGGCTTGTAAAACACCTTTTCTCCATCTTCTTCGCTCCATCTCACCTCCCTATTAGCGTGTGCTACATTGCAGGATTGGGTGGATTTTTGCCTCAACGGGAGCAGCAGGTGTTTGCTGTGAGAAGCGGTGACACATGGATGCGCCCTGTCAGACTACTCATTAGAGGCTCTGCACCTCCTTTGTCTCCTCATTTAGAGAAGAGAAGAGTGCCCGCACGCTCAAACACACACGCGCACATACAAGTGCACAAAGCAGCAGGTGGCCGCCATCAGCTGGACAAATCAAAGCAGCCAAAGTCAACAGCAGCTCATTGGATGGATGTAGGAGTATTTCAGAGTACTCCTAGAGTTTATTTTCTTTATTTTTTTCTAAACTTTGGCACTTCTGGGATTGAGACTCTCGCCTGTAAATGTGCTGATGATAAAGATAAAGTAAAAAGTGACAAGTGGCATCAGGCGTACAGGAAAGTCTCCCGGGAAGACAAAGCATATGGTAGATGCTGCACATGAGAGGGGTGTTAATTGATGAGAATTAGTTAAATTAGTGCACTCGTAAGATATGTAGTGATGATGCACGTGCTGCATGTCTAATTCTTGGGACACTCTAAATGAGATGTTGGTATTGTCGACTGTGTTAAAGGATTTCTGGAAGCCTTGTGAGCTTAATTAGAATCTGAAGTAAAGTTCCATGGGTTCATTGTACTCTTTGACGAAACACATGTAATAATAGTTGGGTACATTAACAGGGACTGGAATAGGACCTGTTGAACCAATGAATATTGGAGACAGACCATAGTGACTGACACATATCGCATGAAAAAATGCTGGTACTGGAAAAGTACTTTTTTTAATCAAATTGAAGTAATCCCCTCCGGTATTTGATATGTTGTGTCTCGGTAGAACCCCTGCTGGTTTCTTGGCTCCTTCTTCGACACCCTGAACAGAATTAAAGCCTTAACATTACAGGCACATGAAATGATGTTAAAATTACAACAAAGACGGAGTCACGCTTTGTGACATTGTCTGATATAGTTGTGTCGTCTTGCTAGTAAACTATTTAAATGACTGAATCATGTGTTTTCCAGGTGGTGATGGAATTACACTCTAAAGTAGCATGGGATGGTGTAGACCTATAGACTCTATAGCTCCATCATTTAAACTTTAAACTTCCCTTAGTTTGACTGTAATTTAATAACAATATATTGCTAAAATAACTAAAATGTGTTCCCTTTTAATTACTGTATGAAGGCACACTAGCATTTGCCCATAGCATTTCCACAAAGAAAGAATTGCCGAAATGAATGCAGTAGACGCTGAGATATCCTGAGTGTAAGTTGAGCAGTCCAGTGCTCGTTCGGGACTTGGTCAACCGGAGTGCGCCCATTCAGAAATTTGGGATTTTTGGGATCTTAGTATTGCTGCTTATCAAAAACATGTGAATGGAAACACGGCTTGCGTGGCAGCAAAATACTCTCCTTGCCTCTCAAACTCTCTCTCTGCTTTGACTAGTGCAATGACATTCTTTAAAAGGTACTCAGCTCAATCTTCCATCAGCTATCTCTCTTTTCCCCCTAACACGGCTCCTCTCTCATCCATCACAACATGGCTCACCTCTCTCCCTGTTTGTCGGCCATTTTACAAATCTTTCCTCCTCTTCCTCAGAGCTGTCTCTTGCCCAGCTTCTGCAAAGCTCCGGTGCCGCACTGTTATTAATAAACACAGGGAAAGAAAACAACAAAACAAAGGAAAATGCCAACTTTCTTCTTCTCTTCACCATCCACAATTTGCACTTTCCCATCCTCTCCACTCCCTGTTTCCATACCCTGTTGTCTTTCTTCATCCTCTCTTTTTCCTCCCTCCTCTGGCACACAACCTTCTTGCTGTGATAATTAGTCAGTGCTAAAATAATACAGCCTCAAGAAAAACACAAGCTGAGCAGAGGGCTTAGCTCCGCTGGGAGGGAAGGGGGAAAAGGGGGAGGGGTAAGGGGAGAGCCAGAGAGCCAGAGAGAAGAAACGAGGGAGAGAGAGGAGAGTTGTGTGTGTCAGCCCATTTCAAATGGCTACCAGCGGATTGTTAGATAATGAAAGTGTCGGGTAGCTGAGTGACTGACTGAGTGTGTGTGTGTGTGTGAGCACAATGAGACGACATGTGTCCATTATTTATCAGCCAGCCTTCTCCCTGTGTGTGACTGTGTGCGGCCCGTTGCCATGCATGTTGCTTGAAGGCCCTTTGGCCCTGCAGTCATTGTGACCTCTCTGACCCGAGCACACCTACAGAGAGATTTGTAAGGCTCAAAAAAAGTAAACCAAGGACATATGTGCAGGTACAGTACGAAAGACAATGTTGTGCACTACTGTGTACATGTGTGATTGTGCAGCCAGTCAACAGAATGTTTTTATTTTAATAATCGACTAAAAGTTGACTTCATTTAGCAAGAGAAAATTGCCTGTTGTATTAACTCAAAGGTTAGGATGGTCAACTTTTCTTTGTGTCATGTCATTGTAAATTGAAAATTGTTGGGTTTCGTTTGCTGGAAACCGTCGAGAAGCTACTTGAAGATGTCACATTGGTTTTAACCAGCGGGCACTTGACCAGGGCTCAAAATGTCGAGTAAAAGGAAACTTGAAAGAATCTTCTTCATCTGGAAAATAAAGTGCTTGAACGACGGCAAGGCAATCAAAAGTGAGGTTAGCAGGAACACTCAGAAAGCAAAATGGCATGTACAGCGAGGCAAACACATCAGTCAAGAGTGTTACGTAGTCAGGGTGTTTTGGTCCGGACCAAGGGACAAACTGACACATTGTTGCATTTTAGTTCTGGTCCAGTTCCAGTTCATGCCGACTACAAACAAAACAAGAGTAAACATGACGTATTATAGACTGACAGGTAAACAGTTTTAACAGCTTTTGACTTGATAATTGGGGAAAATAGCTGCGCTGACTTGCGTAGCCTTTGTGTTGATGTGCTTACATTGCCTTATATCGAATAATTATAAGTTTGCTCCCTGAACAGATTTCAGGACAGGCAGATGGATTTTTTTAGTAGTTAAGCTTCCGAAATCCTGCTAAAATCACATTTCTGCTTTCATAAAATCCTGCGGCCGGTTCTTTCGCATGGAGGTGGACCGAACCACTTTTCGAGGCAATCTCGGTTCGGTTGTTTGGTTTGCACCAGGGTTTTATTGACAGCTCTCAAACCAGCCCAAATGAACCGTAGCAGGTAAACAGATCTGAGTTTGTTTTTAACAAACCAAACGGTTAAGGTGTGACAGCACCCTGTCTCTTTATATGCAACTGTGTGTACATTTCAAATGTGTAACTTCATATAGCTACAAATACATGCATTGGTATCTACTTATACAGCCTGTGTTTACATGCATTTATGCTCCAGGGAAGACTTGACAGCCCACAGGGTTGAGAGCAGTTCACTGTGGCTTCATTACGCTATGCTAATCAATGCCAACGCCCGTCGCCACCGGGCTTAGTGGAGTCGAGCCAAATCCTAACTCGTGTGTTTCAAACACAAAATCACTCAGCGCGCGGGGCGGGTGGATCTTTTAGGCTGGAACTCAAAAATACTGTTGAGGCAAAGTTCCTTTGACAGGCAGATCTGAGGAATTTCCTTTGTTGATGTCGAGGGCTGCTGGTTACACTGACAGCATAGCCAACACAAAGTTTTGTCAGTTTGCCCTAGTTTGAATGCAACGCAACTGAGTACGAGCGAAACTGCTGTGGCTCGGATGACTGGGAGTGACAGCCAGCCCTGGTGCTAGTTACTAGTGCTAAAGCTACACATGACTACATGACGTGCACCGTCAATAACTCATTTTAATACCCAGAAAGAGTTACTGTCTTTCACATGTATTTAAAATGGAATATTCAGGCCACTGAAGTTTTTTCCAAACTTTTCACTGAATTGTAAATGGAACTTTTCACCGATGATAGAACTTCATGTTCACAACACAGCTTTTCTTCTAAGCATGTTCTTGACTTGCGTTTGAGAATACACCATACATCTTTCTGTTGTAACACAATGATGACCCCCTTTCTCCATCCTCTGTGTGTGTTTTTTTGCAGCTGGGACAACATACATCTTCGGGAGAGGCGGAGCCCTCATCACATACACCTGGCCACCCAATGACCGGCCGAGCACACGGGCAGACCGGCTGGCAGTGGGCTTCAGCACGCAGCTGAAGGAGGCTGTTCTGGTCAGGGTGGAGAGTGCCAAGGGACTGGGAGATTACCTGGAGCTGCACATAGTAAGATACCGCCTTAGGGATATCGATGGGGGGGTTGGAATGACGGTGGAATGAAAAGTGAATGTACCCTAAGCTACATTCAGTCAGATGAATCACTCGGGGGAAACCCAGAAAGTAAAAGGGGGACAGGACAGGTGTAAAAATTGGGGCTTAGGATGATGCCAAGGACTTAGGGCGATTTAGACATAGTTACTGGAGGACAAGAGAGAGGAGGGAGAGAATGAGTGAAATGATGAATGGAGGTTGGAGAAGCAGAAAGGAAGGATGTCAGAAAATTGGACAGCACCAAAGGACGGGGAGTAAACCAGAGGCCACAAATAGTAAGAGGGAGGCTGAAGGAGAAAGAAGAGGACAGGAACCAACTTAGGGTCATTGGTGCAGAATGAGTACCGTGAAAAGCACTTTGTTTGCAGTAGTGCTTTGGTTTTTGTACACAATATGACACTGTACTTGGATATTCAAACACAAACTACTGAAATGTTGGTGTTTTGGGCCGGTAAATGATAGAAGCATTTTACATACGCATTCATATTTATGACCCTTCAAGACCCTTTAAGTTTATAGCTTGGAGTTGGACTGAATTTCTGGGGCTTGAAGGCTAATTGTAGTTTGTTGTAACTTAGGTTTCTGGTAGTTTTGATCTTAATTTCAATCAATATATACCTAGAATTAACTTAGTAAATACACTTTGATGGGAATGATGTTGAAAACTATGATAATAGTTTAAAAGTATAGAAAAATACTAATATGCTCTCAAATTATGCATTTGTAATGACTTACAATTTCCTCCTCCTTGATTCATGAAAGGGTGTCGTTAAATCTTCTCTTGGATTTAATTGTCCTCACAAATGGCATTTCTTTCTTTGGTGTGTGTAACTTCCAGGGGTCACCGAGAGGAATCTGTGTGCGCAGAGTCCAGAAAGCACTAATCACCCACATCACTTCTTTTTATCTTCTGTCAGACTAGTTATTGGCCTCATCTCTGCTTTTATTGCTTTCATGTGTTAGGCTTAAAGGTCATTTAAGACCCCCTCTAATGATAACTTTAAATATCAATTAAGTGACAGCAGGCATTTAAAAATGCATTAACACTGGCTCTAATTGTCTCGTTGACCCTGCGCTTATTCTTCCCAATAATACATTCAAAGCTCAGTTAATTACCAACCAAGACCTCACCTGGTGACTCTGATCCACTCATCATCGTGTCCGCATCACACAGTTAAACATTGTGTGCCGTCAGATTCACAACTGAACTGTTTTACTGTACCTGCTGGTGGTGAAAATGTTGCAATGTCCTGCAGTCCCTTTACACTCTCTTAAGGAACGCACTGATAGGTAACAATCAGTGTTATCCACACTTATCTACTCTCAGCTATATAGGTAACAATCAGTGTTATCCACACTTATCTACTCTCAGCTATATAGGTAACAATCAGTGTTATCCACACTTATCTACTCTCAGCTATATAGGTAACAATCAGTGTTATCCACACTTATCTACTCTTAGCTATCTGGGCAAGTGTGTGCGTGTGTGTGTGTGTGTGTGTGTGTGTGTGTGTGTTAGTGTTCACACCACTCCGACATCGCAGTGACCCCAATTTGTTTGGGCTGGCCATGCCTGGAAGCAACAGGAACATTGTTGACCCCGGTTCACTTCTCATCCAGTGATCAGTAAGCTGAGAGGAACAGAGGAAGGGATGATATAAGAGGTATAGGTGAAATAGTGTGTGGGGGGGGGGGGGTCTAGGTGGATAGACAAAGTAGTAGGTCAAGGCCAATTTGAATGCTCTCAACATCAGTGATGATGAATAATGATAATAACAAGAGGGATGAAAGATTACAGTTGTTAATTCAGCGGACACAACAAATGATGTTGGGGTTGAGGTGGGGATGTAGCAGAGTTCAACTGCAGCAACTCTAAAGGGTGATTTCCTGTGATTTGTAGCACTATTTCTGTTGTTTTTTAATACTGGGTTGTTTGGAGAGAGTCACATATGACTCAACCAACAGTCCATATAAATAGTATATGATAGATAAATGTGGCATCATTCACCTCTAGTGTTATGTCTCCATGCAGTTTGCCCAAGTTTTCAACAGCCATTCAAATAATGACACAACAATGTAAGTGAATGGGATTTTAAATACTTACAACTCCATTGTATTGGGTGGGGGCAGATATTTAAAATATTAGGGAAATGAATCCGAAACTATCCACATGACTTTTCTGTAATTTGGGTGAACTGATTCTTTAAAACTTTTTACAGAGTATTAGATGAGTTGGTGCATTCGTTCTTTATTCTAACCTGAATGAGTGGCTCCTCACTGTTTATCTCTGCCCGTCCCTCACCATCCATCAACAGTCATTATTTTGCTTGCTCTTCTCTCGACTGCGTATTCTGCATCTAACTTCTGTGTCTTTCATTTTCTCCCTCATTCCCCCATGTCTGTCTCGCTCATTCTCTTTCTCTCCCTCTCGCACACACATCAGTGCCTCCGACACACCCACCCTGCTCCTCTGCTCCCTTTGCAATTACATTTCATTTGCCGCCGCTGCTCCCGAGTCGCTCGCCTAAATGACTCTGTTCAGCCCGTGGTTGGTGTTTGGGTCCCGTTAATTATGCCCATCTCTCTTTGAGGGGAGAAGAACAGGCAAATTAGACCTGAGAACCTAGGAGCTACGGCCCTGTGTCATCCCACCTGATGGGGGCCCTCACAGACCCAATCAAAGTACAAAATAGCTTCGCGTTAAAGCAGTGATGGTGGCCCTTAGGTCCAATACCTGGGGCCTTATTCATTAGCTTTGGCATTCTAGGTTCGCTTGTTTTGTGGTGGTTTGTGTTTTGTTTCAATTTCCTGGCCCTCTGCATTTTGAGAACAGACATCCACCAATGACGCAGTTGATTAGTGTTAAAGTTAATGGCCTTTCTTAGCCAAGTCGGTGGCCCAAAGACTGATCACCACCGTTAACTGTCATGACAGGATATAACACAGCATGATGGATGCAGTGTCTGTCTGTCTAACTAGAAATACTGGCGCGGCTGATAATAACACGGCACCAGGATGTGATGGAGCATGATTCCTCATCTCTCACGAACCACCCGTATCTTTATATACCCTTCTGCCCTTACATGCCTTCCACCTCTTTCATGTCCCCCCTATTTCTGTCCATTTACCTGACAGAAATCACTCACTACATCTTCTTGACATGCTGTCATCAGGCCCCGGGGTAGGAGATGAGGTTATGGGATGCTTAACACTGTGGCTGCTTTAATAAGGACATAGTGTATCCTCACAAGGCCTTGTTTCTTTGCACTTCCCTAATTATTTACTGTGGGTGTGTCTGAAAGTGCTGCAAACTTTCTAGTTGACATTTTGAGGGTTGTAGATGAAAAAGCTCTGCGATTCATTATCTGGAAAATGCCATGGGAATGAGTCATCGCCGAGCAGACCAAACATGACCGCGCATACTGCTGTTGCAGTGCAGTATTACCCATATGTCTGTAAAGATTCTCTGTCATCCATGTCGGGGAACATGAAGCAGTAGTTCACTAAAAAACAGCTGGGTTTGCTGTCTGGTCTTAAAGAATTTTGCTGTTGATCCAGCAGACTTCATCAGTTCTACTGACTGGTGGGGAGTTCCTCTGTATGTAATCACCCAGAGAAGTTAAATACCTTAGAACTCCCCAAGAGTCGGTAGAGCTAATTAAGTCTCTTGAATGAATGGTGAGACATTTCAAGAATACTCAACAAAGTCCAGTCGGCTTTTCATTCTGCACAGATAAAAATGTAGGTAGCTCAAGTTGTAACCGCTCAATGTAATGCATGCACTGGGGGTTACAACTAGTTTGGGGTTTGAATTTGCAACTGGCAGTCACGGTTGTGCTCTTTTTGCCTCAAACTGCTACTAGACTGTCCAGCCATTACGGCCTATTGCTGCTAATCCAACCTGTTTTTATTCCTAACAAAGTGCTGTTAATGCTGTTATGGCATTTACTTTGTGGCACTCGTTTTTTCCTGAGAAAGACTGTCCTAAGTCCTCTTATTTAGCAATTCCCAGGTCTTTCAACCATACCTAGGCCTTCATCGGCAAATTGAACTTGTTAAGGTGTAATCAACAGAGTACATGACCTTGGTCAAGGAAGTTGCAGAGATGGTAATCCCCATCTCTATTAAAGGTTGGTCTCTGGTTTTGGACGGGAATGGTCTTCTTGATGTTTCCTAACCACGTACACTTTGTCCAAGACTTAACTTCTTACCAGTTGATGCTGAAAAAAGTATCCTAATACAATGGTTCGTAGAACATCTTACGAAAAGTATTCATTCTTCATGTCTTCTCCTACGAATGTACAGCAACATGAGCGATCATTGCGTCTGCGCAAAACCCCTGTGGTGCAAAACCTGTTTAGGCAACAAAACTCTTTGGTTAGGTTCAGGAAAGGATTACGGTTTGGTTAGAGCAGTCATTTCGTTAGATAACTTGCATATGTGGCGTTAGTTAAATACGTAAGTTACGTAACAAAAGTAAGGTCGAGTCAACGATTTCTGCTTTCCGGCATTAAAATCCTGTTTGTTTGACCCATCCATCCATCCAGACCTCCTCCCTATGTAGACTTAGTCATTATCTACGTCAACTGGCTCACTATTGCATTGGTTATGTACAAATGACAGAGTATTACTTTTCTTAGGTGTAAGTACAAACAGTGAAGGAGAAACAACTTGAAACGGTTTTCCAATATACTTTGGTCAAGCAATGACACCAAGACTTGTTTGAAAGTTCTGGGAAGTAGTTAGGATATTTATTCCCGAGAACATTGAAGATACCCATTTGGTTTTACCACTCACATTATGAATTACATAGGAACATATACAACTTGTATTACTAGTATTATTATCAGTGAGAATTTCAGTTTTTACTCCGTTAGTCAGCAGGATGTCCCCTCAATGCCTTTGACAGGATGTCAGATCAACAGAAGTAAAAAATGGTCATTTGGGAGGGTAGGACATCATTTTTGCCAATCTTGATGACATTTCCACCATCGGGCCTGGGGTGTGGGACTCGGGGAATGAAGGGTACAGACAGATATAGAAGTGGGCTGATAGCTAAATCTCCCATCTGTGGCTGCTGGAAAAAGCTAATGTCCTTGCAAGACCTTGGAGGCCAAAATAAACAGGCCATAATTTATATTAAAAAAGCCCAAAGCACTTTTTCTTTTCTATTCTGACACATCACCAAGCTACTATGATTATCATAAATAAGAAATTCAATCATAGCAAAGGCAAATCATAGCAAAGGCACTTGATACACATTATGTGCTGGTATTCTCCAAGAAGTGCGGTTGTTAGGTCAGCCAGTGGTGTATAGTAACGAAGTAGAAATACTTTGTTACTGTACTTAAGTCGGTTTTTTGGATATCTGTACTTTACTTTACTATTTATATTTCTGTTGTCTTTTACTTTTACTTCACTACATTTTGCAAAGAAAACTGATACTTTTACTTGATACATTTCCCCTGAAACCTTCGTTACTCGCTGCAAAATCAAATCTATCTTTAGAAAAAAAAATGAATCAAGAGACCAGTGTCGGGGACTGTGGTGGAACAGAGATTGCAAGCAAGCAGGTTTGGTGAATCAGTGCTCCTAGCTTGCAAGTTAAATCATTGGTTAATCACGTTAATGCGCAATTGCAAACAAGTGCTCTCAAAGCCGCGGTGTTTTGATTCCCAGTGATGCCCAGGATGCTATATGCTATAGCTAGCAAGCGACAACACGAGTAGAATTCCACACAGGACGGGTGGGATGAGGAGAGGTGGATGGGTCAAACAAACACTGGTGTTTCCTCCAGGAGGCCGCAGTTTGTGCCGTGCGTGAAACGAGAAGCCAATGTTGATTTATTTGTGACGTGACTTCCGTACTTAAGCAACGCCACTTCCGTAGATATTTTAACGCAAACCACGATCTTTTCCTAAACCTAACTAAGTAGTTTCATCGCCTAAACCTTAGTTGTTTCCTGTGAAGATGGAAGTTTATTTTGAAAAGACAGTATGCATGTAACAAGCGAAAACAGACTCATGCTGCTGGACTTTTGCAGGAAAAACGCACGAAAAATGAGGAGTAATATTTCGTAAGATATCAATAAAACGGGGATGAATTAATATCATTGTATAAAGAGAGTGACATGAGAAGATCAATCTCATGTCTGTATGTTAAATCAGCTATAATCACTATTTTAAAGTGATTAGTGACTCGTCTAAAACATTTAAAAAAGGAATAACTTCAATAGAATCATTCTATACACTGTAGCTTCTTTACATTCTAATAGAATGTAAAGAAGCTACATTGTAATATAATTGTCTTTTGAAGATGAACAGGACATTTTTCAGTTTCAGGTAATGACTGGGTTGTTACTTTCGGTGCTGCTTTAGTATTGATCATGTTTTGCTATTTGAGTCATTTTGTGGATGATCAGATGGAGTTATGATGGTAGCAGATTCAGCTTGAGCAAAACCTTTGCCTATTGTGTTCAAATCAGGCCCATAGGAGTTTACAAGGCAGGTGTCCTTTCTCACAACACTGACCTGATGCATCAAGTGGATATTTTTTATTCACAATATGATGCATTTGCCCTCTACATCCTCTAGTCGGAATGAGCATACTTATAAACACACTGTTACAACTCCTTCATCGTGTCATATTGCTTTTCGGAGAATTGTGATGATAAGTTCATAGTAGATGCAAAAGTATACTTATGTACAATATATTATGTTGAACATTGTTGCTCCTGGATGGATCACAGCCAATACAATTATTGTCAACACAGCTCCGTGTCCTTGGTCATGGTGGCCACAGCACTTAAAAGAATAAATTCTCAAAATTCTGACCCTTTGCTTTTTTATTAACAACATTTACTTGTACTTTTACTTTCTATAAGTACATTTAATATCAGAAAATTACTTTTGATACTTAAGTACAATAAATATCAGATACTTTAAGACTTTTAGTCAAGTAGTATTCTAATAGGTGACTTTTACTTTTACTGGAGTAATTTTCCAGTAAGGTATCTTTACTTTTACTCAAGTATGGCTTTTGGGTACTTTATACACCACTGAGGTCAGCCTAGTTGAAATCACTTGCTCCACCAAAACCTGTGTAAGAATTAAAACTTGCTGATCATGTGCAGCTGGTTGACAGCAGCTGAAAATGTCCCCCTAGAGATCTATGTTAGCAACACGTGAGCTTTTAGTTGATACACCAGTCAGTTCAAGTGTTGTAAGAATACACAGTGCTCCTGCCTTAGCCATACTGAGTGTGAAAGCTGCAGTGGTATGGCGTTCAGTTTCCCCGCTGTCATACATCAGTGCAAACAAAAGCACATTTAGTTTTGTGCTGACTTGATAGTCTGGGGTTGTCCATTTCTTTCCTGTACTCAAACATTTTGCAATTTGAAAAAACTGTGCATGCCAAGAGTGTTGCCTTTCATTTCACTCTGGCTAGAACATCTCGTCTTACTCCAGCTTCATGCTCGCGCTGCTCCCCCCCAACCCGCTGTCATAAACAAAGGCACTGAGGTAAACTTAAGCTCGGTAGATCATCTGGGATTTAGCTTCCCTCGTCCAACAATATGGAGGAAATGAATTGTCTAGAGGGCCCTCACAAAACTTCACAACAACTCTTCAGCTTTAAGACTCATCAGGTATTAATATAAATTAGTATGCCGGTTCTTAAAATGTGAGAGATTCCTCACTGTTCAAATGTACGAGACTATGCAGATATGTAGCTATAAAGGCACAAAGCAGAGCAGCAAATTGGGTTTGTTAGTTATGCTCAGAGAGATGAGTCGTTAATGAAGAAAGGAGCAAATATCAGAGCCCTTCCCTTCATGAGCTACTCCTAAAGTTTCTAAATGGCCCGACAGATGGTTGAATAAAGGCGTAGCAGCTTAGCCTTTCAGACTAGGACTCGCACTCCCTTTTTTTGGAGTGCATTTCTTTCCAGGTGTCTGTTTGTATTTATTGCTGTTCTTACAGGCACCGCTCACATTTGACAGTCATTACATTTACAGCTGGCAAGTTGTCGCACTAACTGCTCTGTGGGAAGCTCTCATCTGCAGTTAGGGGCCGGTGCAGCGTGCGCAGCGGGCCTCCCAGAGCAGCTCCATCACTGGCTGTCCGGTCCCGGCTCATAGCATTAAATAAGGACCGCCTCTGATTACCCACTAGGGAGCCATCCCTCACCACAAGTCTCTAGTTTGAGCCGAGGGGGAGAGAGGGAGTGGCGGGTTAGCAAAAGGGACATGGTTATATGTTTCCTCTTGACCCCACCCTTACCCCTTCTCCCTGCATGTGACAAATGCTGATTGTGAGGGAAATCGAGAGCGAGACGTTCTGTACACAGGCGTTTTGCGGTGAGATCCCCACAGTCGAGATGTGAAGCGCAGCATCTGACTTCATTAGCCTCACTGGGATTTCTTTTCCTCTCAGCGCCTGGCTAATGAGAGGATCCTCTTTTTTTCCCGTAGTATACCACGCTTTTCCTAACGGCCACAGGTTATCTGTCAAGGGGTTCGAGCCAGAGAACTTGTTTAATTATGGGTTGAAAAACGCGATCTGAGATGCGACGAAGAAGATGAGGGACGGAAGAGCAGGGCGGATGGAGAGTTTTGTGAGAGTGCATTGGAGAAGCAAGAGATCCTGGCGTCAGATAAAGGCAGATGGTGATGCGGATAAAACTGTCAGAGAGAGGCAGAGGCTTTTATCCTCTACACCCTGCCCCCGGTAACACACACACACACACACGGTACGCCTTTACTCCTAACTAGCTGTCAGTCGCACACAGAGTCATGCGCTGCTCTCATGTTCTAGCGAGCTGCCAGAGTTGCACACAAACACATTTGCAAGGACACCTTCACATTTACTTCCAAGACATGTATGATTACCCCTAGTACACTTTAATACATGTAGACAGTTTACAAGGGCAGCCCCACCCATTTAGATTTAGTTATTTCCTTATTTATAACTCCTCTCTCCACACACACACACACACACACACACCCACACACACACACACACACACACGCACTCCTTTTCTTAAATGGGTGTCACTTCTCCCGCCTCCCCTCCTTCGTCTTGTCAGAAGGGTAGAAGCAAAACATGTAGGGGGGGGGGACAGAGGGACGGAGCGTGGCGAACAATTGAGGGAGAAAGGGAGGCATGGCTTTGATGAATGCAGCTGCCTCTCAAAAGGGGAGTGTGGGCCGCCGTCAGTAATGAGATCGGGTCCTGGTGGGTTTGGCAGGCCCTCTCTCCTCAGCCGGCGGGAGCCTGACAGCGTATCGATTAATCCTTCCCTTTTGCATCGCTAATTAATTGTCCCGGCGGGTGGAGGTTTCATCATGGGTGGCTAGCTTTGGATGGGCGAGGGGATCAGGAGCTAGACCTGACTATAAATCCCGCCTCCTTCGTGCGGATTGGTGGCCTTCTTTCGTGACTAACCATTCATAACCGAAATCCATCTATTTGACCCCCGATGCTTGTAGAGGGAGGTTTAATTGCCTCCTGAGAGGCCTCACTCAGAACACGTCAGTCTCTCTGGATGACCGTTCTAAAGCAGGGCCTCTGCTGGTACCTGTTGGGTCAGCTGTCTTGATTTTTAGATTGCAGGGCACTTCTTGAATCCGAGAAGTAACTCCCTATCGTGCAGCTTCACTTCACTTCACTGTGTGGCTTAGTTCATTTGTCAGATCAAAATCCAAATGGTCTATTAAAGGGTCATTTATTTTGTCAGTTGCTGAAGAATTGAAAGGGTACTTCTACAATAAGTTACTTACTGTCTGAAAATCCTGCTACCATGGCACCATGAATATTTGCAACCGCTATCTGCCCCGTCTCAAGGTCTGGTTCAGGAAAGACGCCCATAACGTTTTGCGGCTGAGTGCAATATGCCTTTTTTTGTCTCACAGAGAGACGCATATCTGGGATTTAATATGCCATGATCACTGGGAAGTCTGGGCGTGACCCCCCTCTTATAAATGCACTTCAGTGACCACCAACTCTCTGGAGACTAATCATTTCTCTGTAACTGGATGTGGCTATGATCGCTGATCTTTGTGATTTGGAATTTACATAGAAAGTGGCTGATTTAATGCCAAATATATGCACATTACCTAATTTAGATACAAGCAAATTGCTAAGGAGCACCGAGATGCTGTTTGCTTGGCAGCTCAGTTGTGGGTGCTTTTCACCCTTTGCTTTGAGAATGACACTGTCTTTTGTCATATATTTGCGGGTTCAGTAGCCGCAAAAAACGCACAATCCATTGTGTGTGATTATTAGCCTATTTATAGCAGTGTTGATTTACCCGTGAGTAAAATGCACTAAATGTAGAGCAGTTGAAAAGCTTTGCTTTTGCAAATATGTTGTCTTTGTCCTTGAAACTAACTCATGATAAGTCAATAGAAAACATAATAATGTTGTTGAAAAGGTGGCCGCTTTACTCCCTATTGGGCACTGTACTGGCAGCTCACATTGTCTATGTATCCTGTGAGAGCAGAGTGGTGGATGGGCTTCCCGGATCAATAAGGCATTAGGGTCCAAGAGAGCAGGCCTGTCTGTATGGTTCCAGTCCCGGCTTTAACAATCACCTGGACTACCCTGATCCTATTCTTCCTCATCATCGGCTGCCGTCTCCTTCCCTCCACTCTTCCACCCTCTGAACAACAGCACATCCTGATGAATGACAAGCGATCTAATACGAGGCGTGCCTTTCATTTTCATAAGCTTTCCGCACACATCATGTCATCAGCATTGTGATGCATCACTCCGACGGCGTCGTCTTCACCGCTCGCAACGTCTTATTTAAGATTTAATGTGCGGCGCTTCGCGTCCCTTGTGTGGGTTTTTTAATCTTGGAGATCAGGATTTAACTCAGTGAACCTGTGTTCAAAATAAAACTGCGCTAATGAGATTGAAACCTGAAGAAAAAAACGAGTGCATACATTGTTTGTCCTCAACGGTCCCAGTATTCAAAAACAGGAGAGAATAGTTGAACGGAATTGGCAGAAAGAATGAGCGAGGGAGGGAAGGGCAGAGAGAAGTGAAGAGCATGTACGAATATAGAGAGGAAAAAAAGAGTCTACTTTGTCTTTAGTGAGGAGCCTCGAGGACGGGAACACTGTGAGGTCCTCTCCAAATGTCACCGCTGCACATCCAGCCTTTAGCTGCCTCTGGATGCACTCCCCCCCCCCCCTCGCCCGCTGCAGTGAGCATCGGGCCAGCACCGACAGGACAACTCGTGTATTGAACGCAACTCCAAATTCATCCGGCGTTACTCATTAGACATCACGCTTTCATTAGCATTCTGATTCATCCACACCTACTGTTGCTGGCGCTGTTATCGATTCACTGTGACTAATAGTCGTTTTCTGTTTGAACGCGCAGGTGTCTGCACTATTCTGAATGGTCTCATTAAAAGTATTCTCTCCCATAATTAACTCGTAACGCTGACACATGCGTGGATTTCAGGGCGGACACGTCATTTACAAACAAACGGCGATTTCCGACTGCTTGTATGCAAACCCCCAATTTTCCCATTTATCACTTTCCCTCAGCTTCTGGCTGTGTGGTATAATTGGAGTGTCTTTAAAAGCTGCCTGTTAGCATTTTATCTGATACTTTTTGGACTTTGGCTGACCTCTTATGTGTTCTCCTCCTTTTGATTCATCACCAGTTTATCATTACCCTTTCTGTGAAAGTTTGCCTATTGACTTTCTGTTCTGTTTTAATATAGCGTATGTCTTCTATTGGTTGTAAAAGCACTGTGAGTCCATGCGCCCCTTTAATTTATCAATAGACCACCAAATGAGCATCCTACATCCCCTTTGGCCCACTTCTCTGGAGAGAAAACAAAAATAATTGATATGTTATCACCCAAACACTGAGTGTCTCTATGAGGAAAATCAACACAGACTTTTCAGTGTCCACTCCAGAATCCTGCTTTGAACTTTTTCCCACATCTATCTTAAAATGGCGGTCAGATTAAAGCCCTTGCTCTTACCTCAGCGTACTTGTTGACTACCTTGGGGAGTGTATGTCTCTACCTAGAGCACAAAGGAGAGACTGGAAGTGGAGCGGGAAAGAACAATAAGTAGAAAGAGAAACTAGCTCTGTTGCTTTTTTCAGAGAGAGAAAGATGGACTACAAGAGAATGTCTCTGAGGCTGAGAGGGGGAAAAGAAATGTTTACATCTGCTCATCCATGCAGAGCGCACACATGACTGTGTTCCCCAGCCCTTGGTGATGTACTCAACGCAGCAATGATGAATGCATCCTCTCTCAGTCACCACTCTTAACTTTGCGAGTCCATCAACAATTCTGCTGTTGGCAGACCAGGAAAAAAAAAAGAACACACTTCATTATTCAGTGCCTTTGTTGTTCTGGAAATGAACGCCATTAGGAATGAATGGAGTGGAGCCGTGAGCGTAAATGCGGTCAAAGCTGAGAGGGAAGATCTTAAATAAAGCAACCGGTGTTGAGCAAAGATAAGAACACTTTTTTTAAAGCGTCTAACTTTTGAGGAATAAAAGAGCTCTTAATAAACGTCAAAGCGGATGTTCAGTGGTGAGTTCAATTCCACACGACGTCGCTTTGGGGAAGAAAAAGAGGCAATCAGCGGGGCCAGGAACATGGCGGTGATGGCGCCATGATGCTTTTCCATTTAGTCCATTTACTTTCAGTACAGACTTTGTTACATCTCCAGATTTCTCCGGTGTTAAAATCAGTGTACAACAAATGATGTTACATGCGCCGTAAGTCGAGCAGCTGGGCTGCTGCCAATGAATTTTGGTTGCTCGGAGGAGAAAAAAGGCGGCTGAAGAGCGATGATGAGATGGATGGCAGTGGAGGGGCCGAAGGAGATTGAAAAGAACTGAACAAATGACACAATTCTAGTTTATTGCAATTGATGTCATTTTTTAAAAGTTGTTGCCATCATTTCTAACTGTTAAAATAACAGTGTAGTGATTACTGTAGCTGCTGTGATCCGGGAACACGGATGACATCAAAACAGCAGAGAAAGATGAAGCAATCAGACAGTCAGACAGGTTGTATTCTAGCCAGTTACTTTATTTGGAGGTAAAAGTGACGGAGACACAACCACAATGTCAGTAGGGATGTTACATTCATGCCATGTGGGAGTTATCGGTTTTATGCTGCATTAACATGGGATCAGGCAAAATAACACATGCATGAGATAAAGGTTGCTATGGTGCTGGAATACATTCTATAAAATGACTACTTCTTTGTAATTAATCATAGTAATATGTTTAGCTATACAATGCAGCTTTCTCTTAATATGTTATAGTAAATGTAAACAACTTTCTCCTTTGTGAAGGAACTACTTAATATCTGGTGATAAATTCTGAAGACGGAAAAGTGGAAATATTTAATCTTTGGAAGGCAATGCCGTTGGGTTAGGTAGTCGCTATTCTCTGCCGGCTTCATCAAATTCTTTCGTCCACTGAAATAAAATCCGGTTTGCTGCTGTCGTCTGCTTGGTTCCATATGAAGCAGCACCACTTCACTTTCCATTTTGTAGATAGTGCTCAAGTCAACATTCAGGTTATAATTATAACTTGGGAACTCAAGAGTGATTCTGAAAGCTCTGATATGTCTGGTGCTGAATTACAAGGAAGTGTGGTTAAACAAAACAAAATGCAAACCAATATGAAAAGGTAATTCACAGGTATTTCCCCTCAATTTGAATGGATATGGTACCATAGTGTCAGTATTTTCAACCCTCAATCAACCAACTCTGCAATCATATAGCTGCTTGGAATTGTCCGATTGTGTGAAAGCTTGTAAGTCATTAACATTGGGGTGTTTCTTATCTCCACCAGCCATCCCATACGATGTGAAAGCAGCTAGAACCCCCAAGACAACTGTGTTTAACTGCTAAATCAGAAATATGGTCTGCAAACAGAGTGGACCGTTTGGGTTTCATTTAGTTGTTTTCTTTTCTAAGTTAATTTGGAAAACCCTGTTGTGTCTGTTTCAAACCTGTGGGATCGTCTGACCGCTCATGATACCTCATTGGACCTACTTTTTGGATTTTGTTGTCTCAGCAATTCATTTGGTGATTCCAATGTCATTTCTGCTTGTGGTAATAATGGCCAAGAAAAAAGGCATTGCAATGGAATATTCCTTTTCGAGTAACGAAGAAGATGTCTTCTTATCTCTCACTTTTAGCCACTTCCCTTTTTCAATTTTTTCTTCTTTATGGGTCAAGGAGTATCTTCCACGGTAATGCATTCCCTGATATGAGAGACTGAGGTCTTAGCTCACTGAGTAGCCACAGAAGTGTACGGTCCTGTCCTCAGTCCCCGAGAGATGAAATTCTGTTCTGAGACCGCCGATAACCGATGCATGTTGGGCCCCCAGGGTCTGTGCAAACCTGACACAGAGACCATCATGTGGATGTTCACTGCTGAATCTTTCATGCGCTATCACCCGCCCGATAAGGTCCAAATAGGATTCGCTCACCGTGGCTCCTGTATTGCTTTGGTAAATCTGCTGTAAAGACCGTTTCTGGTTGGATTTGGAGTGAAGGCGGTGGAGAGGTGCGGACGGAGAGAAGATAGAAAAGAGAGAAAGAGGACAGAGTGGATTATGGTGTAAATATAAATGGATATATGTCCTTTGCGCAGAAGGATTCCCCCATTTTGATCCCTCCTCTTTGGCTTTTGACTAATGCAAACCACGTTTATGCTCTCAGAAATCATTCAATGTTGAAGCACTACATCATTCAAATATCAGTCGTTGTGACAACATAAATATACACATTATTTGCAGCAGCTTCAGGCTTTCTTCTCTTACTCGATCTCCCTTTGCCCCCTTTTCAACAACAGTCTGTGTGCCTGCCGGTATACATATGCATCCATCGTATCCTCTTTGATGTCTCCATTAGTGTCAGATTTGGCTCTGAATTTGATCAGAGATGGAAAAGGAAGGGTGCAAAAGAAGTCGTCAAAAATGGTATCGCTCTCGCTCACTCACTCTGATTCATTTTGGTTGCTGTTGGGCGTCTCACTCTTTCTCCCGGGACGGGGTCAGTCGGAGGGAAACACACGAGCAGCCAGAACTGCAAACGGCTTCAGCAAGCAGAACCAAAAAAAAGGCTTTTGTCACCTTAAGCTTGCATTCACTGTGTGAGCTGTGAATCGAGTCCTGAGGAGGGAGCAGATCATTTCTTTTGTGACACGTTTATGTGATGTGAAAGAAAGAAAGAAAATCCCAAACAAAACAACAAACTGTGTCAGACCGGGAATATTCAGAGAAGTCAACAATCAAGCCTCACACCATCCCTCCCTGATATTGAAGGGTGAAGTAAAAGCCACAAGGGAGGAACCTCTCATAAGTGATTGAAGGATTGGTGCCGTCGTATTATTCCTGCACAATTTAGGAGGAGAAGGAAGTTCATCATTCATTCATTGGGTGCTGCTGCTGGGAATTGGATGTACCGCCATTTCTTAGATTCATCCGGTTGGGTTCGGAACAATCAGATGCAACGATTAGCAACAGCCTTGAGTCATTTAGTGTGTTAGCACGCGTGCCTAGTCTGGCAAGTTTCACTCTTTCTGTCCTTCATGGAGGAACTCTTGAATGCATTCATAGCTACTCTGCTGGATGAAAGAAACTTTATAGTTTTCTGGTGAAAGAAAGAGCAATGGTATTCCCCTGCAAGTAAACAAATGTATACTTCATCAGGCAACCAGGAGCCGACTAACTAAGACATCCTGAAATGTGTTTTCAGCTCCTTTTTAAAAATAGATGTATTTGACAAAAACAATTGAAAGCTTCAGCTAGCAGGTTATGGTCATTCTTGTTTGTTCCCCAATTTCCTAACGCTTTGTCTCTCTTAACTCTTTTAATAAATCTCACTTTTTCCCTTTAACTCCCTCTCCGCTGAGTCAGTGCTTGTACCAGGCTTCAGAATGATATGCTGAATAAGTATCCTTTTATCCGTAGCTGATGTAGCAAAAGGCTGAGGGAGAGTTGGTGCAAGTAAGGAAGACAGACGTTGCCGGTTTGACTATAATGAGGGTAGGACTCTGTGTTTTCATATAGTGCCCAGAAAAACGAAAATGTGCTGACACTGCTTCAGCATAAGCTACGGTGTGAGACGTTTAGGGACGTGGGCAGGTTAGCAAATGCATCCACAGTGGCAGAGAATCGGACATTTTCCAGCACATCCGTAAAGTTGAAGAGGATACTCGGAGGCTCATTAGGGTTGCGCGAGAAGCCGCTCACGAGACAAATAACTCTGACTGTGCATTTTGGACTCTCAACTGAGACTGGGGCAGTAGCCGTCAAGCTGTTCATCCCCTCTGCAAAGAGCAGGGCCAAGGGAGTAAAAAAAGGCCTTCTAGTTGGAAGTCTTCCCAGAGCAATTAGCTGAACCCTCATGCCTGTTTGATTAATACACGGAAGAGAATTAGCTTCTCGCAGCTACTCTGCAGAGCCTAAGCACCTTCCATGGTGACCGCGTCACCCGCTTCGAATGACGTCGGCCGATTGAATGGCCGTTATCAACCTTATAGATATGAGTTAGAAGGAGCCTGCTACACCTACTAGTTCAGAAGGACGCCATCATCTATTCACATGACTGATCACCGATACGAAGTACACAATGTTGACCTCTACTAGCCGTAGTAATTATGATCCAAGCAAAGGAAGAAGTCAGGTGACGTAGTATAGGGCGATGAAGATGAAGTTTGCCAAAGGTAGGTCAGGTGTGATGGATTGGTCGAACAAACACTAGACTTTCACCCACGAGACCGCTGTTTGTGTCCTGTGTGAAACCAAAAGTCACCTTATTTTACTGTACTTTAGTTACATAACTTAAGTACTTTACTCATACCAAGTTATGTACATGTGTGACAGAGAGAGAGAGAGAGGTGTATAAGACAAGAATGCTGTGCCACCATTGTAGAGGATGACAATGGAAACACATCTATCATGCTGACGGATCGAATATCGGTGACAATAGGCCAACCTGGTATCTGATAGCATTATTTTCAAAAATAACAATTCAATACATTCATATCTGTGTATTTATCAGTTACATTTTGTTTGGAAAGCAATGTTTAAGGCACGCCTGATGTTGCCTTACACATAAAATGATTTTCACGTCCACACAGTGAGGCATACACTACACAAATGAAACACTGGTGTCGTGTCGGCCGATAACCAAAGCCTAGGTATCAAATGATAACCACCGATAATCACTCAGTATGTAGGGCGTAACATTAAAAAATAAAGTTGGATTTGTGCGGTCCACATTACTGCTACTGATGCATGATGAATGGACAAAGTGGCAGACCACAGTCATCTGTGTTGATAAATGAAGCTTCTCCGCCGTCTCCTTTACTCCACCCGCTCACCGGTTTACATTGCCATGCAATCTCCGCTCAGTCGAGCGGGGTGCAATCCATATGTATGTGACAGATAGGGCATAGCTATCAAAGCTGGCAGCCCCAATAATTAGAAAAAGGCAATAGTCGAGGCCAAAGAGACCATTTCCCTGATGGATTAACAGCAATCGCTTACATCGGCGTCCCAGAGCTGTTTACACTGGCAGTCATAAGGCGGATGTATTGAGCATCAGTAATGCCTTTCTCTCGCTCCACTCCATCAAAAGCAATCGGCTAGCTAATCAACAGATGTAATGGCGCACAGTGGTCTGTTTCCAAAAGCAGCAGATGTGTTATCATCAGAGAAAATAAGATGTGCAAACAACACACACTTCCAGGCCATAAGGCCTCTCTCTCAATCACAAACACACACATGCAGACACACACACACACACTGCAACACACACACCAGGGAGGAGGGATCCGAGCACTGAGACTGTGATGAATGTTACATGGAGAAGAGGAGTTATTCTGAGCCCCCCACCTGCTGTTTTAACAAGGCCCAGATCAGTGATGCTTCTCTCGGTCAGATAACCAGGGGTGGTTTCTCTCAGCTCTGGTGCCCCCCTGCCAGGTTTACAGCAGTGTGTGAGGGATCCTGCTGCATTCTGTCTGGCCTTCATGGGTGAGCCAAAGGCTCAATGCTAGCGGGCCTTGGTCCCGCCTGTCTAAACTGGAAAACGCTCGGATCTCATCTCATCAGGCTTCACCTACACCAGAGGTGCATCACAGAGGCATCCCAGGGGTCGGAAGGTTGAGAGAGGGGAAGTGGGAACGAGAGAACACTACGCGCACACACAAACATGCACACAACACGGACACATGCTTCGTAAATCTCTCCATGCTGGAGGCTGTCACAGCGGGTTGTCTGAATGCCACGCTTGCCATGACAATTAGCTGCACATCTGGCCTGATGATTGAGAGAGTCGGCCAGACAGCTGGTACGGCACGACCAGTGTTTAATGTGTAAATCTGGAGGGCCCTGGTACAACATAGCCGATGCAGTCTTAGAGGGGGGGGTTGTCAGAAAGAGCTGCAAGTTAGCTGCTGGATATAATGTCGACTGAAACATGTGGCAAATAGCCTGTTTGGCCTGATGTGGATTGTTCCTGTAAGGCCTGATGCCAATAGCGGAATACCGCCGCATTCCTCAGACTGTTTGTGATACTCGGCTGTACAGAGATTATCGGAGGTTGTCATGGGCACAGAGCGCAAGTAGAGAGCCATCCACAGATGAATGCTTTCAGTGAACGTTTATGGCCCCTTGCTGGATTTCTTCACTTTACTGGAAGCTAACAATATGAGCATCAGATTACAGGACAACTTGAGTAGAGGGCTAAAGAGCAAGTCACTTCAGTCATAAGCAGATATCGCTGTCAGGATTACTTACCGTGTTTTTGTTGATGTAAGATGTGACAGGTCCTGAAGTCAGTCTACTTCCACATAGGGGGAAAATCTAAATATCCACTTAGAAGGGCTCATTCGTTTTCTGGGTGAATCTAAATGCAACGCTTTTGTCCACTGGGACAATCAACACAAAATAAAAGTTCCTCGTAGGAATGGTACTTGTACAACAGTACATGGCATAACTGCCGTACAATTACCTAAATGAAGGGGAACCTACTTACATTCAATTCATATACCATCTTATGCTCAACTCATATAAAATATCGCAACATTAAGAGATATAGGATTTTATGAGGTAAGTGAAAGCAAACTAATGCACCATCTTAAAAGGGTCAAATATGTTTTTACAATATTTCTCATACTATCAATCCAATTTCCCTGTACCACCATCGTGCTCAAAGTGATGCCAAACAGAATGAATGTGTACCTACAAAAAAAAGCCAGACATTTCTTGTGGCTACAGATCATTATTCACTGCATGCGAGACTAAATATTATGTTTCATGAAGTAAGAAATATTAATCTAGATAGTTCAAGTGCATTCATGCGAGCTAAATGGTAAAGTGTGCATCTGTGAATAGCAGTGACGGCCATCACTTTATGTCGGTGCTCGGCTGTGTGAAACAGATGGAGGGAAAGGTAGTTCCAGTATGATTGGGGCTGTAAAGTGAAAGTGTAATTGGGGCTTTTGTAGGAGATTGCTTTGAAAGTTTCCTATTACATGTTGTATTCCATCAATAATGCTTTTTAATAAAAAAGACCGTTTCACCAATGTGAGTAACACAAACTCGTGAAAAATGTGGATTTAATGTATGTGGTCAACATACAATAAGGCAGCTAACTGTTTGTTTGTTCGTTCGTTTGTGCCGGATCCTGGCGGAACAGGATGAGGGACCTCTCGTTTTTTGACTGCCTGTGTTCTGGTTCTTATTTGTGGAAAAAAAAATATATTTACACAATAATAGCGAAGAAAGTGGGCGTTTGTGCTGTGAAATGAGCATGGCTAAATCAGAGCAGGTGAAGGTGCGGTGCTGTCCAGAGGACTGAAACGGAGCGGAGGAGATGGATAGACACACAGACAGACAGATGGAACACGTCACGGTTTCTTAGCCCGCTTGTTTTCCGTGGTTGTAATTAGAAACGGGGTGTAAACAGCTGTATCCGTGCACCTCCCCCTGCTGCTTGTGTTTAGTTTTGATCCGTTGTAGCGGCTAGCACCTGGGCGTTGTTCAATGGGCTCCAGGCACTGTGAGTGTCTGATGTGTTCTGTGACTTTTTCCTCTCACCCTGACCTGCCGGAGCAGCGCCCTCCCTGTGGACCTCCTGATTTACAAATGAAGCGCTGCATAAGCTTATTTTGGTGAGCCGCCTGGTTTACAGTGTTCATATCCCCGATCTCTCTGAAGGAAAGAAGTATACTAGACGTAGAGAGCATGACAGTCAGAAAAGAGGGGCCAAATCTATCCCATTGTCTCCATAGCTGTATCAATAGAGAGTACAGACAGAGGCAACACATTTATATGAACACGGCCTGAATCACCTGAGTCATTGAATGCAGGAAATGCCTCCTTGTGAAGCTGAGATGAGGGGAGCACCTTACCCAACCCCCACCCCTGGACTCTTAATTATCCCCAGGAATGATGAAAATGAAAATGAAATAGTAAAGATGGAACCATAGCTGTGGCGACTGGCGGCTCATTTAGCCGAGAATTTATAAAATGAGACCCCCCCCCCCC
>NW_022280041.1:11677198-11689625 GCF_004355925.1 Anarrhichthys ocellatus
GGCCCACGTCATGGGGGGCCCCCCCCCCCCCCCCCCCCCCCCCCCATATGCTCGCTCTGGAGCCACATTAGAAAGTTGAATGCCCGTCTGGAGCGATAAAGAGAAAAGAGAGGTGAGGTCGCCCTAATATGCCAGTTATACGTGGCGACGTATCGTGACGGACACACACTTCTTTCAAAGAGCTCACACGTATCTAGTGTAGGATATCAGATTGAGACTGATGGCGAGATCTGCATTTCATCATCCCCAGCTCCACCCCAACCCCTCTTAGACCATAACATACAAACAGCATAGGCTTAGTAGCTATAAGTTTGCTACTTAAAAAAATGTCAAGAGACTCAAACTGTGACGTACATCAAATAACGAAGCATCTTTTTTCCGTTTTACAATCAGCAGCACTCAGAGAATACCTGGCTAAAATCTTTAATTACACTGTTAACCCCCTCCCAGTGTCCTATAGCATGTTTTAATCTGCTGCTTCGACGCTATTATGATCCCCCGTAATCACAGGAGTTCTCTCGGACATAATGTTGACAGCAGCCATTTTGAAAGAGAGGGAGGGAAATGTCAAGAGAGTCGAATCTGATGTGAATCGTGTAATGTCACCGCCGCTGTGTTCAGCAGCAGCATCTCCTGGAAGCCCTCTCCAGTGAAAGAGCTATGTGTCACCCACATAGGTGGTTCAGCGTGCGCCCAAGGGGTTCCATCCAAACGGATTCTCGTTTCATCAGTTTCTGTCCCGCTCGCGTCCAAACATCAGCCGTCTAGGACGTGATCGGGACAGCCTCTGAGCGGTGGAATACGGTGCACGTTCTAGACATGAGCAGACAGACATGGAGATCCCCGCACAGCCCATATCAGCATCTCCTGCGGAGCGACTGTCGTTTGACCTTCATGTCGCTCGGCTGCGTAACACATCGTGACCCGGAGTGTCCCCCAGCAAGGCCCCGTCCTCGGCCTCGCTCACCCTGTCGGTGTCACTCCGCCTGGCTTAGTGTCAGCTGAGGCCAGGGTGTCACGTAACCTTTCCCTCCTCATCAAAGTCACGATGGATGCAACCTGCCCTGGGTCACTTACTGCGATACTCTGTCTCTGCTCGTTTGTATCTTTATCTCTCCAGTTGTTTTTTTTGCTCCCAATCAGTTTTGATCCGTTGCACGTTTTTCCTTACTGCGTCGTATGTTAGTTTTCTCTTGTAGGTTACAAGATAAGGACCTACAGTTGTCAGTTGTTTTAGCAGTGTTAGTGACCATTCACCACTTTAAAGGACTAATTGCCTAAGCTAAGCTAATTAGCGATCTAGTCTGCAGAATGAGGTTCGCCGTGGGCTGTTCATCTGTCATCAGCTTGTTTCCTTCCACATGTTTTTACGCTCTGAAAAGCTGCATGAAAACAGCAAAATGTGATATAACTAAATGGGGGGTTTTCTGTAGTTTGAGCTGTTTTGGTCAAAAAAGAGTTGATGAGCTAGATGGATTATGGAAACACCTTTTGCCGAATAAATTCTGCCGTAGCAAAAGTTTGACCCACATGACTGATCAGCTGTTTCTGCTGCGGACGTCTTCCCCGCTATTCCCATAATGAGTTATTGTTTCCGTCTCTGGACAGCGGCAAACTTGGCCAATACTAGCTGACATTATTAAAACTTGCCAGATTTAAACAAATTCCCTGGTAGATGTGTCAGATAGCCAAGCGGATTTGTTTTGTTTCTTGCAGATTGGTCCTGGCAGATTCCAGTCATGTGTAGCCTGTAGCGCCAACTTCTGACCAAACTACGCTGTAGCCCAGTTTATCTGCTGCGAACCAGTTGATGGAAACATGCCTAATACATGTGGAGGGGATGGGAAGCAAGCAGGGGTAAAAAGCAGGGGGGTGCTGTCAGAATCTATTGTGTAGCAGGCCACTGTTTGGCTGTGGTGGACTAGTGGCCTCACTGCTCCATGCCAATACAGTTCAAGATGAAGTGATTTCATTGGCTTTCTGCAAAGAAGTTCAGCAGCATCATTGAACCATAAAATGTTTTTTCTTAAAAGAGAGCACAGGTTGTTTAATTTACAGCGTAGATCTTTACTCTGTAACAGGGGAAAAAACGATTTCATTTAAACTTAAAATAACACAAAACAACACTTTGAACCCTTCGGCCTTCCATCTAAATTGACTTACCTACGTCCTTTATGTCTTCATTCTGTCCAGCCTCCTCATTTACTCCTTCTCTTGCTGTTTTGTCCACCTCCCTCTGAAGATGGTCGACTTAATGCATGTTCAAAAAAGCCTGGGCCCTGCCATATATTGGTTCCAGTTAGACGGGGGTTTAGCCAACTCTGTAATTGGCCTGTGGTTAATCCCTGCCTTTCTTTTTAGCCACTTTCAAGGGAGGGTAAATTACTCCTTCGTCTGCCTGTGGCACAAATTGGTTTAAGGAGTGTGTGTTTGTGTGTGCTGCTATGATGGCGATACGTTCAAACACGCAAAAACAATAAGAGGAAGTAAAAGCCAAAGTGGAGTCTTGATGAAAGGATGCTCTGTAAAATGACTATAGCTGTGCTCTCAGCTGAGACACTGTGTGATGGATGAATGCATGTTATGCTTTTGAACAGCTTGGAGAGACTTGGGGGAGACTGTAAAACTCATGCACAATTAGCATCCTCAGGGTGAGGGGCTGTAAATCTGCCGTCAGTAAAAAGCATCTGAATGTGCGAGGCGCCGGTCGAGGGGCCCCGTGCAGCACAGCTCGCCGTGCAGATACCTGCAAGGAAGCCAGATTAATCGCGATGGGAAGATGAGATGCCACAAAGAATTCATTATTCCTCCTCCTAAATAAATGAGCCCAGGGCTGCGACTTCAACCGCCGCCACCTCAGATGTAACCCACGCTTTAATAAGAGCTGTCGTGGGCGCCCATGTGGACGCCCATCCTCGTTTGCGTATGCATGTGCGGACTCCTTCCATTTTTGCTTGTGTGTGACACCTCTGCGCGTGTTGCAGGAGAAGATGTGAAGGAGTAAGAAAGGAGCCGCGTTTGAATTTGGATCTTGACTTGTGAGCGAGCCGTGCATTTGAGGCCGCCAGATGATTCCTTTTATTGCTTCCAAGAACGCTTACAGTGCAAATCCCCACCGCCAGCCTGCCGGGAAATGCTGCTTATGGACATCTCATTGAGTTTCCCAAACGTTCACTCAATGGATTAAGCAATCACCGTCTGACGTATAACTAACTGTCTGTGTGCATCTACACTGCCGTGATTTTTTTCTATAACCACGCAATGATTCCCTTCTGGAATGAAGTACTCTGGAAATGGCAGCTTTACAATCCAGTGGAGAGTTTTGACATAATTTACCTTTTTTTATGTTGCTGGCATCCATTCTTATAAGATGCAAAGCGTCTGCCAAAGAGATAAAGTACTCCGTGTTTGGATCAATGGATACGTGACACTAGTAAGGGCATAGTGGGAGTTTGATTGCCTCGTGGAGAGATGTAGGCTATCGAGTGCTTTGACAAAAATCCCCCCCAAATTTTCATAAGCAAGATTTA
This sequence comes from Anarrhichthys ocellatus, assembly GCF_004355925.1. NCBI lineage: Eukaryota > Metazoa > Chordata > Actinopteri > Perciformes > Anarhichadidae > Anarrhichthys > Anarrhichthys ocellatus. Next base: position 11,680,729 of record NW_022280041.1, read on the forward strand.
ATTCGCACACAAAATTAAGAGAAACTGCAGGACACAATGCATGTGTTTTGCATCGTGTCAAATGTGCAACCACCAAAAAAGCCGGTATCTTCTCTGCAAACCGCCAGTGTTAGCTCATGAACTGATTGGTGTTGGTTCTTGGTGTACTGGTTTGCAGATCTTTTTATGGTGCAGCATCCGCAGCTCACAGGGACAGAGTTGTGCTTGCATATGTGTGTGCGCGTGTGTGTGTGTGTGTGTGCATGCGTGTGTGTGTGCGCCATCACTAAGAAGCCATTGTCGAAAAAAAGTGCATAAGAGGTTCAACACTTGGCCTGATGACAGAGCCCTGCAGCGTTGGTCTCACACACACACACACACACACACACACACACACACAGAAGGAGAAATATAGAAACACACAATGCAAAATAACTTTAAAATCTCTGCTTCTGTAGAAAATAGGCCTCTTGGCGTGATATGACATCACATGTTGCTTTGTTGTAAATGTATTGTTAACCCAGCTGGTGGAGTGCTATTCTATTCTGTTCTGCTCTATTCTGTTCTATTCAACTGCTGTCCAATCGTTATCCGTCTGCTCCAAATCTGCCCATTCTAGTCATTGTGTGCTCTATCACTGAGGCCGCATCATCTGCTCAACTGTTTCAATGTGGACTTATCCCCCCCCCCCCCCCCCCCCACCCCTCCGCCAATACCCTCCACCCTCTTCCTGGCTCTTATTTCCTCATCATGCTGCTTGGCGCCGTCTGCCATGCTTTTGTCCCGTCCTCACTCCCGGCCAAAATGGAAGCATCTAGCTGCGGCTTCTCCAGTGCCGGCTGTAGGATGGTTATATTTACCAGTGCAGTAATTGGGGTTGAAGAACCTTGTTGGCATGCGTCAGGTGGGCGGATCACTTCACCATCCAGACACCAGTTTGTATTGAAAGAAAATCTGGCAAATATTTGGCTATTTGGTATTTGGTATTCATAAACATTTCACCAAAGGGCAACACACAGAGAAGTCAGAAACTTCCTGGTCACACAAATGGGACGCATCAAAATCCGATATTTCATTTCTACAAATAATATACGGATTTATGTGGGATTGGGTTTTTGTGTCAATAAAGAAGGCAGGTTTGAGTAACAGCAATGAAAGAAATGTGTGTGTTTATGCCGTTCTAGTGACGGCACGCAGCCTTAAGGTAATCACACATCACTACACACTCATCCGCCTCAGACGCACCGTGTCGAACCGTTTAGAGCCAAACAGCTCAGTGGGCCCGGAGCTCTTCTGTCCCACCAACAACATTTGTAAATACATTACGTTTTATGCAAAGCCAACAAAAACTCTCGGAGGATGCAAAGTGCATTTTCAAGAGACCAGCGCACATTATTTTCATACTTCCATGCTTCACTTTCACTATGAACAGCTTGATCAGGGTTCATACCCGTCCAACCCCCGACCGCTGTCATTTGCATGAATGATGAGTGAGAACCTGTCACTCCATGTCTCTAACTGAGGACTGATGTGATTTACTTTTTAATAACATCTCACTTTGCCCCAGGAACTCTGTTTTCACCAAAGCAGTGTGTTTTGTCTGTTCTGTTCACGTGAACGGGACACACTCCATGTATCTGTACTTATGTGCGTCTGTCCCGTTCCTGAAAGCAATATCTCAATAAAGCCTGGCGAGAATTTCTTCAAAATTTGGCCCAAACATCCACTTGGAGTCATGGATGGACTCACAAAACACATTTTGACCATAACTCAAGAATTGACATGCCATTTAGGATAAAATGATGAACTGATGACATTTTGGACAGATGTGGATGTGAACTACAACTTGACTGGTTTACGGAGGCATACAATGCGAGGCATACGATTCTAGTTCAGTGTTTTCTCCCTGACTGTTCTCACAGCCTGGTCTCTCTTTTCACCTTTTTTACTTTATCACTCTCTTTTTTAGCACTCTGTCCTTTCCACCTCTCCCATGGGAGACACGATTCTCTGCATCAGAGCTGAGTGTGTCTGAGTGATGTTGCTAGTTTGATCTTTGAGGCCCAATGTTGTGACAGGAGGGGAGTACCGAGGTGCCCAGAGAAGGTGCCCTGAATCTGGGTCACTTGCCTCAGACCACCCCCACCTCCCTTCCACTGAACGCCATCACTGTTCAACTTAATCTTGCTTCCCTCAAAAACCTATAACTCAACCCAGGAAACCGCAATTACCAAAAGTGAATGCGTTTTATCCTTCATTTTTCTCATTCATTCCTCAATCATTTTCCTCATTTTCCTCCAGTCGCAGCAACCAAAAGAAAAAAAAAGCCTCCAGGACCTTTCAATTAGTGATCATAGTCCTTTTGAACGCCTGTCTGCCTCTGGCTACAAACACCTGGCCCTCCATCATTTGACAGCTCTGGCACAAAATGTGGGCACTATTAATTTGCTTTATTATAGCACATTGGCATTTCAGTGATGTCTTTTTAATTACTTTGATTGATAGTTTTGGATAGACGAATCCAGGATGGTGGGTCAGGAGGCGGGAGGGGGAGCGACTGGGACCATTCATTCAGTTGTGAATCGGTAACCTTTCCTACTCAGAGCTTTAAATGTAAATGGAGCCCCGAGGGTGATGATCATACTTTGTATCAATGCCATTTAGATTCACTAAACGAACGAGCCCTTCCAAGTGAATCTTTCAGTTTTTTCCCCAGAAGTATACAGTATACTGTATTACTTGGATATCTGATCTGGGAAGATATTTATGAATTGATTATGACCATCTCTATCTGGAAACGCTTGCTAGATATTGACTAACCCAGGCCTGTAGCTGAGCCTGTCCAATCCTTGCTTACAGAACATGGAAAGAAAATGATTCTTTTGAAAAAAAAGGTTTTCATTTCCTGAAAGAAAGTTCAACTCTTTCGTTTCGCTTCAGACTTTTGCAGATGTTTTGTACTTTCAACCACCCTTTTCTATCTTTAAAGTTAGTAACTTTCATTTTGTGTCGATTTGCGAGCACCAGAGTCCATTTAGAAACCTCTCATCAGGGGCTGACCGTCTCCCCCGCGCAGTCCTGGTTCTGGTTCTCCCGTGCCTCCCTTCCCTTCAGCAGGCCCAGCAATACAGCCTAGGACTCCAACAGCGTGGTGTTGTTGTTGGCTCCCAGGATGCACGGTGGCACCCAGCCACCGACGAGCATTATGAAACACTATGTAGAAATAGCCAATCTTCTCGGTTATGGTCTCATAATAGGTCATATAGAGACATCGGTAGTATATTGAGACTGTTTTATAACCAGTTAAAAGCTCCTTACAGTAACTTTAAAGGCCACAATTCAATTACAGATCAAAGAGGCCCAGTGTGTGGATGGCCCAGAGAAGCCGTCTACCATCACATGCACTTTTCAGCCGTGGGAAGTCGCTCAGCATAAGAGCTTTCGCTCAATGCCATAAATGTAAATGAAGTTGTTCTGCTGCGTCAGTGCGCTGCCCAACGCTCACAGAGCTGACAGAAGCGCTCCCCATGGAACAAAGGCAACGGGGCTGGGGGGGGGGGGTTCTCACCCACCCTGTTTTACGCCACACAACCGACTCGACAAGATCGCAGGAATGTTTTGTGTCATGATGATGACCATCGAGATTCTTGTTTCTAAAAACAGAAGGCTGTCTGGGGGCTGGAGAGTGTTCGGATCTCAGTCAGAATGTTGTAGTTCCCAGTTTCCCCACATATTTGCTGCAGTAACATATTTTATAGAGCCTCTGCCAGAGTGTGAGAATATTTTTTATTTTGGACAGTTGGCCAGTAACATCTGGTAATGTTCATTTCACTCATGCACATGTATTTTAGTGCACCCACTTCACTGATGCGACTGGCTAATCTAACAGTCTGCACTGAGAACAACTGTTGCCTCCAAATGTTATCCGACCCACAGTGAAGATATTAATACCCATCACTCTACTAAAACTGGTCACCAGATGTTCGGCACGTTTATATTGCACATCTGTCATGGTGTGTTGCACCTCTACACTTCTAGATGGTCACTTTGAACCAAGAAAACTGACATGTTGAGTATCTTTTTTTTTTTTCTGACACACTTTGATTCACTTTACGATGACGGGCTAAAAATATCTTTATTACAAGTTTAAACGGTTACGCGTCACACCCGCTTATCTTTTATGGCCGGTTTATTTCAAACAGTAATGGACAAATGTTCTCTCCTTTGCTTAAAATAACTTTTTTTGCACACTTCTTTTTGTACACTTGTCATAAATGGATGAGCCAAATCTGTACTGAACAACAAAATATAACAAATGGTTTAAAATACATTCACTGGGCAGAACATAAAGCAGTGATTTAGCCTAATTACAAAACCAAATGGAATCAGCAATGGAAGAAAATAAAGAAATATTTCGGCTACTCTCAGCATCAGAGTCAGAAATAAATAATGAAGCTATAAAACACGAAGGCTACCTAAATCAAACGGCAAACAACCAGCACTGATTTTTGGTTGGCTTTACTTTGGAAATTAGGCTGCATTTACTACAATCTCCTCACCGTGTGCACTTCATATGGTGTGAGTAATGGCTTCATCCTCAAAGTTTTGTCAGTTGCGACAGCAGTGCTGATTAATTCTAGCGGCATGAGCTGAGCGCTGTGTCCTCGGCACGGCAGCTGTAGCGGGCCAGTGTCACGACAGAATTCTCCCACTATTTATAACAGCACTGGGAATGATATGCAAACATTGATTTGAAAATATTGCAGGTAGTTTAATCCAGCGTTTGCCCTGCCACACTCCCCGTAAAAAGAAACTGCTGCACGGCGCTTCATCTGATGGGGGCTAAACACTGGAGGGTATGGCTGGTTTATGTACCTGTATGCTCCTCTTTTTGTCTGGGTGGTGTTCGTTTTGGAAGCTGTCACGTAAACTGAAAAAGCAATACAGTGGCCAGTAGTCCGAGCTAACATTCAATACATGTCAATTTGATAAACGTATAAAACCGAGTAAGGCTGTCCAATGAAACCCACACGAATGAAAGCCATTTTGAAATAAAATCATAATCTTCCGGGAATCTTTTTAATGCCGTTCATTGTGATCCTCCTTTTGTCATTTTTTTCTGTTTTTCCCCTGCCTCCCTCTGCCTTCTGCCACCATCACTTGATGCCACACAATGAGAGCCTCTACTGCGAGGCGCGGTTTACTTGATTGGGATGCTAATCAAAATCTCAAGTGGCTCTGCACCTCGGTGAGAATGTGCTCCACGCACAGTTTTTGTGATCTAGTTTGTCGCCCTTTTTTATTCCTTGTAGGTGGGTAGATGAGTGGGTTTTTTCCAAGACGTTGAAGTAATTGATGGGAAGGTGGGAGGCCTTCTAGTCCAACCGCACAGCCTTTAACACGTTAAATATAAGGAGCTCAACAATGCGCTGACGATTTCAGGTCATTCGCACTGAAACATATTTTCTCTGACAGTTGACATGCAGTGCACCTCACAAAGAGTCTTTCACAGCACCGCTACCTTTGACTAAGTCGGGTGTTTTAGCAATAATTCAGGAACTATTGTGCCGAGGCCTGTCACGATAATTACGTTATCCGCTTATCAGTCATCGATGCATCCAACTGCAAGGTGCTTATCCTAGTTTTATGTGTTTCATTTATTTAAGATATGAAAAAAAATTATATTCCAATGTCTTAAGATTCTTAAGAATTAATTCATTGTTAATTGCTCTGTTGAAGGATAAACTTGCATTATTATGCTATTACATTATCATTTCATCATAAGCATAAAATGGTCTTGAAATGATGACAATAATAATGTTTATTGGAACCTTTTCTGGCACAATATATCGTTCAATAGTATTAGTTATCCCAACAGGCTGTGCCCCAATGCACCCGCTCAATGAAAATGCTCTCAAAAGCATTGGAATTAAATAGTATGATTTTTAATTGGATTTGCTACCAATCAGTGTTGAAATACTGTATGTAAAACAAAGACACTGACTTCGCTCTCCCATCAGTATTATTCACTGAGGCGTTGGTCCATGCTGTTCTTTTCTGATCTCCAGAATTTAATTTAGCTTTAATTAATACGGCAAAAACTCCCGAGTCACTCAGAGGACAACGTTTGGTTCTCACTCAGAAAAGTCTGCCTGAATCTCCTTAACCTAACAAAGTTGTACAAGACTACTTTTTGCTTTTAGTTTGGGCTTCAGAAAATGTCACAAAATGTGTCCTCTATGTTGGACTTCTAAGGAGACCCTGTTTATCTTAAAGATGCTTCGTGAGTTTGCCCAACGTTGTATTCTGAGCTCGTTTTGAACACAGACAGACTTCTGTCTCACAAGCACATGCAAATATTAACTCCAGAGCCACGCTGCGGAAGGGGAGATGGTGTATTCGCTGTTCGAGCGATGCCTGAAAATGCTATTAGCGGTGAGATAAAGTGAGAGAGATGGAGTGAAAGGAAGATATCCATCTTTTATGAGCATCTCCCCCACGCCCTCCACTGGGCTTTCTGCGGCTGAGTGTGTGCAGCCCTCTACGCTAATCCCATTTAGCAAAAATGTAATCAGAAAAAGGCCCACTGGAGTTTCCGCTGTCCGGCTCTCTTCCTGTGTGGGCCCGGCGTCGGATTCTTACATCATCGGGATCATCAGTTTCACTCTCACCGGCTTCAGTCAGACACACCTCTCCTCGCTGTCCCATCGGTGCTGTGAGACGAGCCACCAATGGGTTGTGCTGTCCGTTGGTGTTGCAGGTGATTACCTGTGTTCCCAGCTCTCTGGCTGCGTGTTGATTTGTCACTGTGCTTAATAGAGGGAAAGTCAGCCGAGCTCTGTTATTTTTAGCAGTACAGTAACACACAGTCCGTCCGGTAGAGTACTTGGATCTTGTATTTGTAGTGTTTGCTTCCTATTGGTAACATCATACACACCTAGCTAATTGTCTAGATCTGGCACATTGCTAGTAAGACATCAGTGGCGTTGCTAAAAAGAAGCCAGATGATCAGACACGTGTTTGTCATGTGATCCTGCAAAACTGTTCAGGCCACTACACGGCCACTACATGGCTACTCTTGCGGTAGATTAGCACAGTTCTCATGTGCAGTAAGTGGTTATTACCAACATTTCAGCTGTGCTTTGTTTCAGTTTGACCTCCAAATGAAGTGGTTTAGGTAATCTGATTAAACTGTGCGCTTGTTTATAACCGTTTTTATCATTTGACCAGTCAGACTTTTGTTGTTGTTCAACATCGCCATGTTCCCTGATCTTAGCAGCTTCTCTCGCAAATTAAATGAAAATATGACGGCGAAAGCAACAAAACTGAGATATTAGTATGCCTTACTTTATTCATCATTACAGTTTGCTCTTCGAGAGGGGCTACAACATTTGTTTATGCAATACTTATTGCTCCAAGCAAGGAGTGTAATATTCTTTGAGGTGACATGTTTATTGCTTTTACTGCTTACTCCTTTGTAACCCTGTTTTTGAAAGTGCCTTATAGATGAAAATCATTATTATTATCCGTGTTATTTGTTAACTGCAGTAAAAGCACATTGTCATTCTCCTGGCTGTTTGACAGCCTTTTGCCGCTTCATAAATCCATCATATCTGCTTGTTAGTCTGCCCATCTGAGCAGCCAGCCTGTGGTCTGCCCCCTCTCATTCCACCGCCAACATTTTTTTTCATGGCTTCATGGTGGTTTGAGGATGAGCGCAAAAGAAAACATCCTAATCTAGGGCACGCGCTGCATTCCATTAGCTGGGCCTGCCAACCCTTATCTATTGATCTGCCCGGATTTGGGAGACTTTCTAACTTTATATTTTGAGGAGTTGTGTGGTGTGGGACTAGCGCCTCACTGATCTGACAGATAAAAACAAAGATGAAAGAGCTGCATTTAGGCACAGGCCCGGCACAATCGGCAGAGATGAGCGAAGGGGGATCGAGCCGGAGATAAAGGGATGAAGTGGAGGATGTAGAGGAACGCGTGAGAGGCAGAGGTTCGCCCTCCAACACCTTGTGAAGGTCACAAGGTTTAGTGAAAAACGGTAAACACTGATCTTACCCACGGTCGCTCATGCACTGGCTTTAATTAAATAATAAGCTCTGCGCCGCCTGCTCCGTTGCATCCACTGCATCCTTTATGATCCTGCTTTTCAGTAGATAAAAGACCAGGCTGTCAAAACCCCCAACCAGGCCCCCAACCAGGCCACTGCTCAGTTTTGACAGCGGGCACGGCTGGCTTCGTCCAACTTCCAGCCACTGGTTCCACATCACTAAAAAAGGAACTGGGAAAAAAAAAACACTTGAAGGATGGACGAAGGTTGAATGTTGTCAATTTAAATGGAAGGATACGGGGAGGCATACGCAGGACGTAAATAGAATACACGATTCGTGGCGGAAAAAACACAACCTGTGTTCTCTTGCTTACATTTAACAGCTGTCATTATGGCGCGTTTTCTCGGCCCTCCTTCTTCCCTCCACCGCTCGTTCTCCCCGACTGCCTCCCACGCTTTATAAGTTGACCTGGAAATGCATATGTGCCCAAACACTCCTTTAATTAAAACTGTCGCTCCCCTCCTCTCGGCTCGGCAGCCTGTCCCAGCCCCTCAGCCGTCACTGACAGCCATTCAGAGCAGAAAATCTGTGGACAGCATCGGCCTGCTCGCGGGCTAATCTCTGCCTCTCACACCCTATTTCTGAATTAACCGTCCTCATTATCGCATCCTCCCAGAAACTCTCCCTCTCCTCTCTGTTTCTGTCATCCCTCTCCTCCTACCGCATCCTTTCTCTCTTCCTCTTCGCCCTCCCACTCTCTCGTGTAGCTTTCCCCCTTCTTCCTTTCCGGCTCATCCCCCCAAAAAGGAGGGAGAGAGAGAGAGAGAGAGAGAGAGAGAGAGAGAGAGAGAGAGAGAG
>NW_022280041.1:11689635-11697311 GCF_004355925.1 Anarrhichthys ocellatus
GAGAGAGAGAGAGAGAGAGAGAGAGAGAGAGAGAGAGAGAGAGAGAGAGGTTTTTTTCCCTAGCCTAAAGTTGAGAAATTCTAAATAGCATCGTGAGTGGCCACAGGCAAGAAAACGCATTTTAGTGTCAGCCAAATGATAATTGCGTTTCAGCTGTGGTGGCACAGGGGGGCTCATTACATAAGCAAAACATGAGAGCTCACCATGTTTGGGGCTGGAGCTGTCACAGAGGTGTTTTGAAATGTGTCCAAGGGAACATGGCTGCATTACTAGAGCACGACCACAAAAACATTTAGTCAAGTCTTTTTTCATTAACCCTCACTCACCTCCTAATGGTGCCATGCAGAAGTGGCCTTGTAAGGGTCCTTGTTAGTGGTGTAGTAGTGAGCGTTGTAGGTTTGGCTGCCTTAGTTATTATTCTAATTCACCCTAATAACAGTAATTCATATTTTTTTTTATCATTATTGAACATGAAACTGTTAACATAACGTTGTAGCACCATACACTTTTATTTAACCCTCTTGTCGTGTCAGTGACCAAGCTAACAAACTTTCTCACTGCAAGGTAGCTATTGTGACTATGATTGTGACTGACTGAGAATGTTCCTGACTGTCTTGCGTCTTAGCTGTTAGCTTCCAAAGTATATCAGTTCTCCAACTATAGCCCAATGCCCACGCTCACATAAAGTAACAGCTATATCAAAACACCGCATTGCAGCATTTAAAGGAGCAGTAGATTTAGTGGCATCTAGTGGTGAGGTTGCAGATTGCAACCGACTGAATACAACCCTCCTTCCTTCCAAGCATATCGGGGAATTACGATGAAAGGCCATTTTCTAGTGTTTGGATTGTCCATTCTGGACTACTGTAGAAACATGGCAGTGCAACATGGTGGACTATGTGGAAAGGACCTGCTTTCTATGTTGATACAAATGGCTCATTCTAAGCTAACACTAGTGAAAAATATATTCCATTTCTGCTAATAGATCCCACTAAATCCTACACTCTGGACCTTTCACTAATATATTACAGATTGACTGACATCTTTATCTAACACAAATTCACTGTTTCTGCTCAAGGGAGGGACATAGAAATTTCTCCTTTTTTGTGGGTTGCCAAACGAATGTCCGGCAGCATGTTTCAATTTCTACTCACTACATGCAAACAGTCTTTTCAAAATAAACTTCCGCCTTCAGAGAAAACAATTTGGTTAGGTTAAAGCAACAAAACTACTTGGTTTGGTTTAGGAAAATGTTGTGGTTTGGGTTGAAATTCGTATGCAAGTGGCATTACTTAAATATGGAAGTTCAAGACAAATAAGTCAACGATGACTCCTGGTTTCACACGGGACATGACCAGTGAAGGTGAAAGTCTAGTGTTTTTGGACCCACCCATCCACCGCGACCTCCACTCTATACAGAGTTTGTAGCTCTTTGTACTTCCTGGTTCAGGATTGCATGGCTATATGTGGCATATATATGAATTCATTTTTGTAAAACGAGCCTGTCCGTGTGTATTACATGTGTTAATACTTTGTCACTATATCAATTATTAGCTAGAAAAGATTTTGGTTTGTATTTGCTTGCAAATTGAGAAATTGGGGTCTCTTACTCAAAAAAGAGGCTTAATGCTTTAATCATTCAATCAGAGTTGACTGAATGAAGCAGCCTTTAATTATTCAGTGACGGTGACTTTTAAGACCAAAAAGTCATTAAGGATGGCTCTAAAATGCTGCGCACTTTAAGATTTCCTATTATTCCAGGATGAGCTGGCTTCCTATATGTGTGACATAAAACCGTGACACAATAAACTGTGCCGTCTCTCTGCAGTTCAGACAGGTGCAGAGTATATAACTGAGTCTGAATGGGCTTTAACTTGCCAGGCGATCTGTCTTTTGCCAATTCTAGCCTGTCTCCTTCAGTGAGAGCGCATTGCAGGTTCTGTAGAGATACTCTCCCCAGCGATGAGTCCTGTCAGCAGCCAGCACTGCCTAGTCGAGTAGATTCTCAAAGCCTCACATGCCGGCATCACTGTGCCGTCTCTGAAGCGTGATTTATTATGTACATTAATTGCGTACAGGCAGCTTTCCAAAACCCTTAGCTAATAGTTTTCACAGTGTGCATGCACATCTGTTGTCTGAGAACATGTCACACAGTGAATGAGTGAGAGGTTGAAGGCCACAGCTGGAGACGGCTCCCCAACACAAAGTGAAGGTGTCTGGGGGTGGGAGTCCAGCACGTGCTGGCACTGATGGCACACTCCATCACTTGTCGGGCCACGCGACAAGCTCTTTGATAGCCGGCGCTTTCGCGAGATGGAACATTCCGCCGGCGAGGACGCAGTTAAGGGTCAAGAAGACTGATGGAGAGACAAGGGATGTCAGGCTACAGTGAGCTAGAGCTGGAGGACGGCGATGCAACTGAACAGAGAAGAGGGAGAAAAACAAGAAGAAGAAGAAGAAAAAGGCCGGGGGAGCGGCAGGAGGCAGGAAGGGAAAGAGGGTTCAGAAGAAGATCTCAAATGCTTTCATTATTGGCTGTCAGATGCCAGCGTGAGATAGAGACCGTCCTCCAGACGTTGGGTCAGGACTCCAATCTCCAGCCACAGCCAGGCGAGAGGGGCTGTGGAGGGAAAACAATTCACCACCGCTGACACGCGGGCGATGGAGAGAACCTCGGCACACTGAGGATCGTAAACAGAGACACACAGGCTGGGTGGTGTGTGTGTGTGTGTGTGTGTGTGTGTGTGTGTGTGTGTGTGTGTGCGTAGCAACACACCTGCACTAATATGCAGCTGAGGAGAGGGAACTGACAAGAGGAAAAAAAACAATGATTCCTCCTCGAGCGCACCAGTTGATACATCACACATGCGCACTCACAAACAATGGCAACACAAAGCTCTCACTCAAAGACAAATCCGGGGTCTTTTCTTTTCTCATGAGCGTCATTCATAGAGGCACATTATTGCATTCCTCTCAGGACACCATGGCCGCCATGGCCTCGCTTTTCATCTCCGAGCTAATGATGTTCCCCTGCACCATTCAGGCCTCTTCTCTTTTCTTTTCTTTTCTTTTTTTTTTTTAATGACACGTGGAGGAGAGAGAGAGGGTGGGGAGGCACGTTGACCTGCTTTTTATTGAGAATAATGGAGCCCAAATGGCTCCCATCGGCTCCAATATTTCCCGGGTGGCTGTTTATTTATCACCGTACCTGCGCTTCTCGGGAGAATCATAATACAGACGGGGAGAAAAAAACCCATTCAGCTCTCCATTAATGGCCACTCAGCCTGAGCTGAGATATCTGCGCAGGAAGAGTGACATCAAAAGCATTTTATATCCGCAGGCAGGGCGCACTCTGCCTTTGTCTTATTTTAGTAGAGCATTAAGCTGTGCTCGCCTACTGCAATATAACTGTATCTTATCCAGACTGGTAGTAGGAGGAGAAATGATTAGGTGCAGTTGGGAGCTAGATTTGAACCTCAGAGTTTAATATTGTGATCAGCTTTAAACTTCAATGTTTGAATCCAAATGAAATCCCAAGACGTTTGTGCCTTTTCCTCCAATGAACCGGGCTTTGTGCTCTATCTAACCCACCATGCACCGACTTTTCCAAGAGTGAGGCGGAGATGCATAACACGTCACTCACTGACAGTTTTACTCGTTGTATAAAAAGATCCCAAGCGAAAGTGCACAAAATGGACAAAAACAAGACCGTCTAAAAGTTGTTTAGTGTGCAGCACTAACTAACGTTTTACAGCTATACTAAAATATTCATCGGGCAGGAGCTCGTCGCAGACGAGAGTGGATTTATCCATTCTGTCAGTCTCTGTTTATGGCCAAGACAGCGTCACAAAAACATCTCCTCCTCCAGGGGATTTAAAGCCAGCGTTTGCACCTCATCTCCTCATTTTTTCAAGCATTATTGTGCTCAATGTGTTTTGAAACCCAAAGCTATCCAGGAGAACAGGCTATCTAAACCCAAATCAGAAATGTGTTTTCTCTCTGCCTCGGGCACTGGATGCCCTCGGTCTGGCTGGAAGGCAATATTAGATTAAGGGAGCACCCTCTGAATCACAGTAATGTTGACATCACTTGGGCCTCTGTAGGAGGTGCTGTGCTGAGATCACAACTCAACCTCCACGGAATACAACTGGTTTCGACCCTCCAGCTTCACCTTTCCTCCGAATAATGGCTCAATGGTCGTCTATTGCTTTTAACTGCTATATGCTGTACAGACACATCATTGTAGAACTGGGGCCGAATTTCACGTAAGAGCTTTTTGCAGACTGCTTTTATGAAGACAAATCTCCAGTTAGCCCATATAATCCAAACCTCTTTGTTGGAGGAAAAGCCCAAAAGTGAATTCTCCCCAAATGTGTGTTTAAGTCAGCAATTGCATAGAAAAACTCTGTGCGTGACCAGAAAACTGAGTGTTCTTCTCATGAACAGCACTGCCAGTGACATTTATTTTTCTTTTTTATTGAACAGTAACTTTTGTCGTATTCGTGTCAAATTGCTGGCTATGAATTTGGTTCTTTATTAACTCACTTTTTTTCTTACCTCGTTTTACCGTTATTTGAGACTTTGACGAAACAAGTGATGCAAATGAAGCTCACTAATTGCTTAGTGTTAAATTAACATGAGTAATATCTACCAACTCAATCTTAACAAAGCTAGCAATCAATTCAGCACCTGTTGATGCTAATAATGTAATGATTCTGGTGGCGAAACCTTGAACTATGTCAGATTATTTCTCTGTTTTAGCTACATAAGCATATCCCTCAGATATTGGAGATCCATTTTTGCACAGCAATAACTAACAGCACCAGCTGTGTGTTCAGAAAGGAGAGAAGAAGAAGTGGGCGTTCTTGTACCCCACGAGCCAATCAAAGCTGTGCTATCAGACTCTAATAACCCGTACTCAAAATGCCATAAATGTGTTCATGGCTAGGCACAAATATTGGCAACAAAAATGACAAATTATCACAAACTCCAAATGAGGGCCATTCATGACGCCTTTTCTTTTCCAATCCCAATGGAGCTGAATAATCTGAGCTATCTGTGGCCCATTACCTTCGCTAGATTGCTGTCTGTTGGATACGAGCAGGTTTATAATAAAGAGCTCAGTGGCGGCGTCCAGCTGTTGTTGATAGTGTTTGATATGGGAAATCAGAGCCCTCGGGCCCGGCTTATGCACTCTAATCCTCACAGAGCGATAAGGGGGGAGAGGGCCTTTTTAATGTGACACACACTCGCTCGCAGACACACGTCGCGGCATCTACAGTTCCACAAGCGCGACACCGATGCATTAACATGCACACTGATACCGCGCTGCCTCTGCATGCGACATTATCTCTGACCCACCAACAAAGACGCCAAGACACTTGCAGTGTGGTGCCAGATCTGAGGCACCTGGGCTATCTGGAAATATGACGTTTATCTTGTGCTTGTCATCACGTCGCAAAGCTACAGGTGTGTGTTGCAGTGATGAGCGCATGTGATCTTGTATGCGTGGCCTTTCATATATTATGCACTGGGGTTTATTCCCCCCCCCCCAGCTTCTTCTTCTCTGCCTGCCACTTCTCTGAGCAGCCAGCTACTAAACGTGCACGTTGAGTATCTGACATGTAAACACCTCTCAATAGCACGCACACATCGACCTATCAGAGCAGCTGGCTGGATCTGTGCCGCAGTAATCAATCTCCATTATGTATTATCTCCGTGCTCAAGGAACTCAGACACACACACACACACTCATCATCGTCAATTGAATTCTGTCTTTATTAGACCAAATGAATCGTGCAATGCGCATCGACGCTACAAATCCATAATCGCAAATAAGAATGTCTGTTCAGTGCGTTGAGGTCAAATAAAAGCCACAGACACACGGAACAAAGGAAAGTCTTACATGAACGCATGTTTTTTTTCTTTTGTTCTGCTATAAGAAGGGCTATCAGCTGTGCAAGAATGCTATTTTTACACCCAAGCGGGCAGGGTATGAGTTATTATTCAATGTCTACAGTGTAGGGAGGGGAACGGCAACAAGGGCAGCGACCGAGACGGATGCTGCGAGAGAGATAAATAGAGGAGGCCAGAGTTCAAGAGAGACGCAAACAATAACGAGCACAAACAGAAGCGGGGAGAGAACGACCAGCTGGGTAGTATTTATGCAAATTTTGATTTAGCAATTATGAAAATGAATGAGCGGAATAGAAACGGGAAAGTTTGAATAAATGGATTCAGTAGCACAAAAGAAAGGGGGGAAAAAAGGTCTTCTTAATTGGAACAGAAAGGTGTTTTGATGATTAAGATGTGACAGAAAATGAAAGGCAGAATAAAACACTGCATGAACATTTGTTAGTAATGGGCGTCCAACAGAGCCAGAAGACATTTCAGGCTGTGTATGCCGAGACAAAAATAAAATGTGGCCAAGGCCGCTCCTCCTACAGATGAAATTAAATAAATGTGTTTATTCAAATCAACCCAGCTGATAAGCGTGCACCTAATCAGCGCTGCAGTTTTGTAATCTTTTTCAAAGTTTGCCAAGAATTCGGTTGGCACTGGCAACGGCACCGGAGAGACAGACACAGGTGCGGCTAGAAACGGACAGACCGAGGCGGACAAGAGAGGAGACGGGAGGCTGGAGAGAGAAAGGGAGGAGGCTCATTAGGAGGAATTCAGGCTGAAGCAGTTCTGCAGTTTCCTTCTGCTCCGTAATTAAGGAACGGATTAATGAGAAAGAGACACACACGTCTGCCAATGCAGCCACAACAAACAAGCCGAGGAAAAGTTTGTTGTTCCGTAGCTGCTGGAGTTGGGTCTGCGTTGCACTCATTGACTCCTTGTCTCTTTGCGTCCTTCTCTTTTCACTTCTTCTTCAGCTTTTGGCTCTGTTTCTTGCCCCGGCTCTCAGAATACCCTTCGTCCACTCTTTGCTGGAGCTCTCCCATTAGCCTTCATTTTCTCTTAAATATGTAGGCTATCTGCAAGTGGGCCAAGTGTGTGTGTGTGTGTGTGTAGCTTTGTGTTCTTGTTCTTTCATAGAAACAAAAAGATTTCTCACAAGGGTAAAAAGATAATCGACATACTGCATTCTGAGTAGCGGCCTTTATGTACATCAGGTGCAGAGAGAACCAGGCCTTTATTTTGAAAGGCTTACATATAGAACTATCTACATTTGATAATGTTTTAGTAAAATGCCTCCATGATTCTCCCTCTGTGTTTACATGTCAGGTCAATAAATATTATGTATAATTAGTTGCATTTAGCTCTACTTGTAACGCAACACTTCCTGCACAGTTGTTTCACATTATAAGCCTTTTAGCATCTCAAAGAGCATAATCCCAGCCTTTCCTGTCAGGCTTTTAATGTGAAACATCTGGAGGAAGTGTTGAAGATTGTTTAAACAACACGTCAAATTCGAAGCACTTGAAAATTACATGAAAACTGAAAAAGATCACAATTTTCTGCTAAAGTTCATGTAGTGACATGATGTGATGCTGATTTTACCCTATGAGCCATTGTAATACAGGAAATACCTGTCCAATATTGGTTCTAGGTTTGTTTGTTTTTTCAAAATAAAAGCTGTCAACAGAATGTCATGCTACAGCAAAACCAACAGGCTGTTGGTAGGTGTGTGTGTGTGTGTGTGTGTGTGTGTGTGTGTGTGTGTGTGTGTG
>NW_022280041.1:11697321-11725576 GCF_004355925.1 Anarrhichthys ocellatus
TGTGTGTGTGTGTGTGTGTGTGTGTGTGTGTGTGTGTGTGTGTGTGTTCCTGTCCTAATACATCAGTGTGTGCATGTGAGTGGGCAGCAGGTGGTGTGTGTCGGGGGTGGCTGTTGCAGCGGGGGGCAGGTGACAGGTGCGCCAGGCTCAAGCGGAGGTTAAGGTTTTGTGAGGTCTGTGTGTAAGATAGGCGATGATGCATGCTGGCGAAGTCTATTCTTGCTTTTTTCTGTCTTTATCTCTTCAGGCCACAAACACACACTGGCACACACACACAGACACACACAGACGCTATAGAAAGCTACCTGTCCAGGAGGGCAAGTTTCTCTTAGATGAGGATCAAAGCTGAGCTCATAACCCCGGTGGTCACAGGATGGGTGAATAAAAGCCGATTTTTGTTAGATTGAAGCATCTAGTTTGCAATTTAGTTCTACTTACAAAACATGTGCAGACTGTTATTCGTCTTGATCAAATGTTCCCTCAGGCTATACCTTTCTTTTTCTTCCACTCACATTTGGTTCTGCCGTTTGCAGTTCCTCCCCTTGGGATCCATATTGTTATTCTCTTTGGCGTCGCTCGTCTTCTTAAGCCCTGTCATTTGTCAGAGAGACTCAATCGACTCAACAGTGTATTATAGTGTGCTGCTTCACAGCTGACATTGATTTTATCTGAATGGGATTGTGTTTTATATGTTTGTGTCAACTAAACACCAAACAACACATACTGTACTTTACACTCATCACTTATGTTTTAAAGGGGACACACCATGCTTATATTCAGGTTCATACTTGTATTTCAGGTTTCTACTCATACTGTCTGTCTAAATTCATCCTCTGTCTGAAACGCTCCGTTTTAGTGTCGGTCTCTTTCCAAAAAAAGCCCAGTCTGCTCTGATTGGCTTGTGAGAGAAATGTGATGCACCTTTGCAAATGCAGTTCTCAAGCCCGGGATCAAAATACTCTGATAGGGGCGGGATATTCTAATAAGCCTTATTCTGGGAATCAATACATTAGTCTCAAATAAAGGCCCGAGCCCCTTGAGGCCAATTTGTGATTGCAAAGATGTGATATTTGGCTATATAAATCAAATTGACTTGACCACTGTACTCAGCACACACGAGTGTGGCCTTTGATATAACCAGAGATGTACACAGAGGCTGCCTCATTGTACAATATTCGGTATTCATGGATCTCTAATTCAGTTACTGTCAGCAGAGAGCATGCACAACATCTGTGACCTGAGCCTGAGCACGACACACAGCAGTAATGGTTGCATGTTGTCCACGCTGTGGAAGGCACGGCCCAGATTAACACACAGTCGGCTATGGCATGTCACTGTGTGTGTGTGTGTGTGCGTGAGAGAGACTGCACGGACATGAGGTCTCATACAAATCTTTGGGAAGATTTTATCCGCCTGCATGCTCACATGTATCACATGATCTCAGTCAAGATTTCAGCGACATGAGGAAGAGCGAGCGCAGAGCATGTACCCAAGCCAACGGTTTTTCTATTTGTCTTCACCTCTTAGCTTCATACGGCGTCTCGTGCACAGGACCGTCGTATTGGGAGGACATCAGGCTGAATCATGGGAGTCACAGCGGCTGTTTCAAACTGACAGATGACCCAGAAATATACAGTAGAACCGAGGCCATTTAAATCACGTTGGACAGTAATTTGAAGTGATTTGAAGACATGTGAATTTCCTTTATGATTCAGCTTTATTTCTCTGAAAACATAATGATGATTTTAAAACGGGCAACTTTTAGCACATTTTATTTTGCACAAAAAAAATGGAAAGGACAAAGAATTTGATTATGAGTTCAGTCAGAGTGGTTATACAGTAAAGTGTACAGTTTGAATATGCCTGGTAATATGCACGTTTTGTGTGAAAGTACTCATGACAAAAAACAGTTTAAAAAAAATATATACAGTATTCACGTGCAAATAAATTGCTCCAAAAAAAAACTTGATTTGTAAAAGAATTGCAGAATTGTCCAATATGAACGTTCTTGTCTGTTTACACGGTTGGCATTTTAGACAACACGCTGGTTATCATCGGTTGATTTACCACAATGTGATTTCCATAATGAAGAGTTGCCTATCTGTACGGATTTATGACAAAATATACAACAAAATACAAGTTTGTCTACTAAAAGAGAATCAAGTCTGAGAGATAAACTCAACTCAAAGATGCTGACTGTGAAAGGACCGATGGAGTGCGCTGTATCTGTTTACAGAGCAGCCAAACAAACTTTGTACCTAATTTAATTCACATGCAGGTGTTTTAGCATTCAGCTAGCTTACATTTGTTTCTGACTCGAGGGCCGCTGCACTTCCTTCACTTTAAAATGCCCTTCCTTTTCGTTTAGTGTAGATGGAGACACGGGCGTCGGTCCGAGTTTAAATCGTTCGTATTTGTGGACTTTGTTCTGTTAAGTGGACTGAATTAGAGTTTTCAAAAAGCAATCCTTTTTACTTTCGTTGTCCTTGTCTGATTTGCCCGTTTTACTCTCTCTCTCTCTCTTCATCCTGTCTCCTTCCCTCCATGGTCCCTCTGCCACTGCTGAAGACATTTACTCTGGGGTGGGGGGGTGATGAGGTGTGTAGTCTGAGGAAGGTCTGTCTTGCTTGATTGGCTGCTGAGATGTCTGGTTAGAGTTTTTTCGAGGCGGCGAGTGGGAAAGAGCGAGTGCCGTCTGTGCATCAATTGAGGAGGCTCTCGTATGCGCTCCCACGCTCCTCCAAGCAGTAATGAGAGAAGTGCGAGCCGTCGGGATGCCCTGCCAATGATATTTGATGTGTCATTTCTATTTTTTTTTTCCTTTTCTTTTCCCCCCTCAGCCTTCGAGCCGGCACATTTCGTGCCTCAGAGTTGTGTGGCGGAGTGGGCGACACACACGCATGGAGTGAGAGTAAATAGAGGCTTGTGCTAAATCATCGTGGATTTATAGGGGAGGTGGGCTTTGTCGCCGCAAGGTGGGCGGGAGCAACACACATACACACACACACACACACACCAATGACACACACACTACAGTAAGTGGTTCTGTCCCAGCAGTGCTAAACAAGGCCAACGGTCCACAGTTATGGACAGTAAATATAGCAGAGCACTACCTGTAAATAACCAGCACCACAGCCTCATAAATCATCTGTGTGTGTTTGTGTGTGTGTGTGCAAACATGTCTCTCTCATACTCCCACATATACAGTAAACCCAGAAGGGCAGATAAATTAAAATCAGTCCTGACCCTTTTTTTTGACTCTACAAACTTTGAACACATCCATCATCATGTGCTTTAATCAGTTGCTGTGTGTGTGTGTGTGTGTGTGTGTGTGTGTGTGTGTGTGTGTGTGTGTGTGTGTGTGTGTGTGTGTGGCACGGCCTGAATAGATACCAGAGGCGGAGGGAGGTGGCCTCTGTCTGACCTTCCTGCCCCCCCCCACCATCCGTTCCATCCAGGCTGCTCACCGTCCACGCGGGGTCAGGCGGGCATATGTGTGCACAGTTAACGCTGGCATCATTCCAGCGACCTGGCCAAGGTGGGCTCGCACGGAATCAGAAGGCTAGCAGGCGCACAGAAGCTCGTTGACACAGGATATTTGCCGGTCGGGGCGTCTGTAGAGAAAATTGAATTGTTCTCTGCAGAGTTTCCTGTGTTCGAGCTAAGAAACGTTCACACTCCACTAGGTCATGGGAGGTTGAAAAGTGCTCCCCACTGTTAGCATTTCTGCTGCTAACATTTCAGCTGTTATTGGGTTTTTGTGTTGTGTGAAAGACCTCCGACAAAAATCTATACAATTAATTTTTCATTTTAGTGATTTCACACATTTTACAACACTGAGTTTCGTAACTGTCGTAGGAGGACGTTTCGATTTTTACTTTGTAGGAAAAAAATGTAGCTGTGTTAAGGTAGACTGTAGATGCAGCAGTCAGAGAGGATAGTGGTGCATGCATTTGTATGGAGGGTTTATATATCTAGACGTGTGTGTTCATGCTTTATCTATAACGGAGTGTGTGTCGTATTTTAAAAGTGTGTACGTGCCAAAGACTGACATAAAGAATTGTTTCTGCTGGTTGACAGCACAATCACAATGATATTTACACTGGCTCACCCCTACTCTGCTTTTTTAGCGAGACCATTGATTCTTCTGCAGACAATATGCCTGTGTGTGTGTGTGTGTGTGTGTGTGTGTGTGTGTGTGTGTGTTGGAAATAGCCCAGTCATGGCCCCACATACAATTTGTGTGCATAGAGTGGACAGGGTTACAAAACAAAAGATGAGGGGAGAAAACAAATTGCGAGCCAGGCCGCGAGTGTTCGATATCACCGGCCCCTCATTTTCCTGACACATGATTCATCACGGATGACGACCGTTGCCTGGCGGCTCTCTGATCTGGCACGGTCGGGTTGCTATGGTGACGGCAAGCCCGCAGCGTTCATCACCTGCTGTGGTTGCCGGGTCACACCTGGTGAGCTGAGTATCCCCGCACGTGTTCACACAGACAGAACTAAATTATAATAAATCGTATATTAAATATGTCAGAAAGCCAATGCAGCACCGGTATTTTATGAGCCTCAGTATTGTGTACATGAGCACAGGGACCCGGAGCTGCCACATGCATAACTCTTGTTTTTATATCAGACTCGATCCTCCGTACAAATTGAAGGTTTTTGTGATGAATGTGAGTTTTTTTCCAAATTTCAACTTCGTTAAATGAGAAGCAAAATGAGAATGCATAGTTTTATGCATTTAAAACAATTTCACAGATATCAAGTCAGAGCTGGAAAGAATCTCAGTCTAGTTTAAATCTCCAAAACATCCAAAGTCCACTTAAAGGAGCTTATGCGTGATGAAAATGTATTCTTGAAACGTGGTAACAAGTTTGTCAACTAATCCTATGAAAATCCAAATTGAGTTTGTGTGTATCCAAAGCCTGGCGTATCTTATGCCTCTGTGCCGTAGAGCTCCATGGTTTCTTCACACACACTGTACTTTATTCTTACTCAATCCCACACACACCGTCCTTCTGCCAGAAATACTCTGTAGTACAACCAACATGTGTTAATCTGCAGCTGAAAATAGTTCCCAACAAATGCACCATTATTTCCTGTTTGATTAGAAACTACAATGCCCAGCTGTTTTAAGAAAATGATCTAGCCTTTTTTCAAAATGAAACTATTGATGAGTCGTTTTTTAAGATTTGCGTCTGTCGTACGCCGTTTAGAGCCTCAGTAATTCAAGAGATTTGCTGACGATATAAATAATAGCGAGTAAAACCCCGGCCACTGTTCTAATCGTGTCTTCACACCGTACACAAAGCGAATTTTGGCCCACAAGAGGAGGCGGGGCTTACCTCCATGGATACAGACAACGTTCTGCAACCATTGCCAAACTTTTGCTCTTTTGCACGTGTTGTGGAAGTCCCCGATATGCCGAAATCAAACCAAACGCTGTCCTGTCTGGGTTCATAACATCACCCAGAGCCGCACACCGAGCTGTATTCACTGTATCCATCGCCACTGTACTCACATCATTGGTGTCGCTGGCTCAAATTTGCCTGGACTTTGTGTGTAATCACGCCGTGCGGAACGCGTGTGTGAAGACACCGTCATGCTTTAACTCATCTAAAAACATACAAGGTATTCACTGGGCAGTTCTGATATTATGGCTGTGTTAGGAATTGTTAATGACTTGGAAGGAGTAGGTTGTTGGTGGTGGTAGCTTGTGTGTGTCCGGCCTCGCCCCGTCTCTTTGTATCTCGTGTTAGAAAGATGTGCACCCTGACGTCCCCCTCTGTAAGTCTCTGGAGGAGACGGAGCCCAAAGCCTTTTTTCTCTTTTCATTCAGTTCAAACTGAGGTCTTTGAAGTCTGCGATGTCACCTTGTAAACAAAAAAAACAAAAATACGAACACAGCCGTCACTGCGGGAGACGGCTTCAATGCTTTATTAGTAACTTTGTAACCGTCACTTGCAAAGAAATGCTTCTTTTTTTTTTTCAGCACTCACATGCAGTCAGAAACAACATGAGCTCTGCTGTGTTTACCTCTGCCTTTAAAATACTGCATTAATGATTTGGCAGTCGTTGCAATAGTGCACCACATCCCTGCATAAGTAGCAGAAGAGGAATGTGATGACAGCCTTGCAGGGTGCAATATTAATGCATGTGCTTCTGCCCGGAGTGATTGCAACAATACAGCATACATTTTGAATCCGCATCATGTGAGATTATGAAAGCAATCGCCCCGGTGACACACGGACTAAAGGTTAGAAGAAAGTGAGTCAAAGATTTCATTATTCATCATCTGCTGCAATTAGCTGCATTATGCATTATGGCGGTTGTGTGCACTTCTCAGCTCTGGAGCTATATGAGATGATCAGACGCTACTTATTAATATAAAAAGCACTTTTTGTTTACAGCAAACCTCCGTGACAATAATTGGATAATTGTGCATGTTCGGTTAACTTTTTTGGTGTTTTTTTTCACAAAATCTCAAGTATTGACTGTATTCTTGTTACTGCGGTAAATGATTGTCTGTAGCATCCCATCTCTCTCTTGGTATTCTAATGGCTCGTTGTAGATTTTAAAAAGCAATTTATTTCCATCTAGGAGCTAGAATTTAAACGGCTTCATAATCATCCGCAGCAGCGATTAATATCCTTTGATTCAGTTTTGCATACATGATAATGTTGTGTAAAAACAGTATCTCTTTAATGCCATTGTGTAACTACCTTTTTCGCTTTGAGGAATGTATTTGAGCAATCCGAGTAATTCACTTCATGAAGCACTTCACTTGTTTCCTGGTTTATTTATGCCGACCAAAGCAATCTGACCGGGAATATCGACTTCCCCTAATATTTACAGTTCTCATCTTAACCTCATGTCTTTATTGATCTGAGCAGCCCCAGGCAGTAGGATTTACACACAGACACAAAAACACCCACAAAATATTCACCAACCATCATTAACATTGCATAAATTGTTCATCCTAGCAACTCATTCATGATTGTAGTGAGTTATGTAAAGTGAAGGAATTCCACTTGTTTCAAAGTGCTGTTGTAAATGCCACACAGGAAATTACTTAAAGGGAGACTTTGGAATACTTCCATGTTTCAGTGTCTGAGTGACTGAAAGAGAATTTCTGTAATTGGTCCAGTATTGTTGCAGAACGCTGCAGACGGGAGCAGCTAAACAGGCTGCAATGTAATCGCTCTATGCAATTCCTCACTATCAATGTACATCAATGTCCACTAAAAGTGCATTTTTGCCACTGACTGGTTCAGATTGTTATTATAAGTGTCTAGCAATAGTATGGCGAGAACCCTGGCGGGAAATAAAACCCTTTTCTTTACCTCTCACTTGATCCGCTTTGTTTTTACCCTTTAAAGTTATGGGAAACTCAAAGTCCTTACTTCAATTTTAAATTAAATTTTATCATCTTTATTTCCTTTATTCATCTTTATTAATTATCTTCACATGGACGTTGCCTTCGGTGTGTCATTAAGCTAATTGGAGTTGAGAGACTTTGTCAAACATTGCAAAATCGATCACAACCAAACTGGTAAACTGGTTGTTTGTTTTTTTTATTGTCAAAAAACCTCCAAGGAATTTATTCCAAGAGAGGAAGGTTTGTGTGCAGAATGTTATTTTTCCAGCAAATCAAGTGCATCATCGAATACGATGATGCACCAATGAAAGGTTCGGTGTATCTGCCGCTTATTGTAACTGTACTGTAACTTCACATGCTGAGCACACACATCTTGCCCATACATCATGTATACCTATACATAGATATAGAAGAAACACGATTCTATACAGATATATTGTACTTTCCTTTCCTTAACCTAACCCTACTCTGGCAATACTTCCTAACTCGCCCCATCACCTCAGAAAATAACTACTTCTCAGCTCATTCTGACGATTTACTTCTCAACCCAAATAACAGACTCATGGAAAGGTTGAACGGTAGAAGTGGACAGATTAGTTTTAGGCCTGGAGTGCTCCAACTGTTGCCACTTAGCAGCCATGAACTGAACAAGCTCTTCAGCAGCACTTGACAGATGTGAGCCAAAGAGAGTTATTGGACAATTCTGCAAACTTCAAAGACAATGTTTTTTCTACCATCCAATCCAAGCGTTTAAAGCTTTTTACAATCAACAATGGTATGACTAAAGTACATAATCTCGAGGGAAGGCGAATCAGAGCCCCAGACTCGTACTCCTGACTAGAACCCGGTCGCAGTTTCAAACACATGGTTAACGTTGTTTATTCAAACAAAGCTACTTGGTTATGTCTAGGCAGCAAAATCCCTTTGTTAGGTTTAGGAAAGGTTCATGATTTTGGTTCAAAAAAGGATGTTTGTTACGTACATTAAGAAGTCAACGGTTGACTTTTGGTTTCACACGGGACACAAATTTGGCGTCATTAAATTAATTAAAGTTCGTAATTGTCCAATATCAACATAATCCCTAGAATACTGATGGAAACATACATAATGTCACCAAGAACTGAACATTTGAAACTTCACCAAAGGTGTGGTTTACTGCAGGCCTGTTTGATTGGATTGCACAGGTGTTAGTAATAAACTGCACACACTGATTTAGAAAGACACACACCAGACACGGATTATGCTATCAGATGTATCCCTCACCCAGCAGTTTGCTTGACAACAACATGTGCGCGGTGGTTACCCGGCGGTCAGCTCGACGGCGGCGCAGGAGAGACGGGGAGGGAATGGAAGGATAACAAGGCAGACAGCCAGGGACAGGGGAAGGGATTGTGTTCACTTTATCCATGTTTGCTCAGTTCAGCTCAGGGCAAATATTAGCCAGTGTGCCTGGCAGCCGTTCTTCTCTGCCGGGCTCCAACCCCACACCCTGCCCACAGAGACTGAGAGGGGAATAAATGGGGGAGAAACGGTTCTCAGGGTAACAGATGGAGAGAAGGAACAGAGACCAAATGATGGCAGCGAATAAAAAGAGAAAAAGACAAAGTAGGAGATATCAGCCTGTATGGATGTATAGTGTTTCATACAGCTGAATTCTATGGTACATGTCTTCATAAGCAAAGCCTGGCACTCATTTTCACACAACTTTTCTTTATCATGCCAGCAAAAATGCAATGGTTAGGTCTGTCCAAAGCGTCGTTGCTATTTTCGATCGAAGGAGGTTTGAAACTGCGGAGGAGGAAAGGGAGGTAAAGGAATAAAAAGCAAAACAGCTTCATGCTCTGTGTTTTTTTTCTCTCCGTGGTTTCTCTGTTCTGCAGTTCTGAGGAAAGAGAGAGAGAGAGAGAGAGCAGGGGGAAGGCAAAACCCAGGCTTGGAGGACAGAAAGTGGAGAAGAGCAGAGAAAACAATGGAGACAGAAAACACTTTGCTCTTGATTTTGTCCGAAGGTCACAGTCATCTCTTTCAATTTCGGGCCAGCCGCCTGCCTCGCTCGCTCCCCGACAGAGAGGAACAGGCAGCTCCAGAACGCGCTCACACACCAAAACAGACAGCAATACACAAGTCTCGCCCGTAGCCACACACAAAGTCACAGATTTGTGAAAGCCTCAAAAAAAACATCTCCCATGTCTGCTTATCTTGCAGTGTAAACTCAGACGTGACAAATTGTATGTGCAGGCTGAAAATGAAAAGAGGAGTCACCTCCCCTGCTGTCTGTCTGCTTCTGTACCATAGAAACATAATATCTGCTGGTGGAACCGGCCCACTCGGTTTCGTTGTGACTGAGACTCGCTCTGAGACCAAAGGCGGGCCGGGTGCAAATTAAATGCAGTCTTATCAGGTTAGGTAGTCGTTCTTTATTGCTACGGTTCTCGGCTCTGTGTGGTAATATGTTTAACACTCGAGTTCATCCAAGTGGATTCAGCCCTGATTAGGCGGTGCATCACAATTATCACAGAAGAAAAATGTGTTTTTAGGGACACTTATAGGGACATGAATTGCTATAATTTTTTTCAACATGGCTGCCAGTATATTAGTGTTCTTCATCTGTTTTGGTCAGGTCCTTTTGGATCAGTCCTAATGATCCCTGGGTCTATTTGGGACTGGGTCTGACTGTTCTTGGTCGTTTTGGAGAAAATGACTTGTTTTGTTTTTTGTTTGCACATAGATTTGGGGTCGGATTTCAATGGCTCTGTTTCAGGTCAGAAATCTTGGACCCAAGATTGGGACTCTAAATTTGGGAAAAATCTGACTAACATGTAAGCACTTATGCTTAGGAACTGAAACGCAGCACTTTGTTTTGGACACAGATCCAGTAACGTTCACATGTGATATAGAATGTTTGAATACAATGTCATTTTTCAGTCATGAAGGCATGTACGGATCTAGAAAGTACTTGAAGAACATCTTTAAAAACGTAATTTATTAAGACCTTGATATTTATAAGGATAAACGGCACGCCGAAGATTTACTTTAAAATGTATCCATGCATTCATACAGGGTTTTTTGGAGGGGTTAATTCCAGCATCAAATAAGACAACAAAATAAAACAATGCCACAGTATTAACCCATCCAATGTCAGGAAGGATTATTATTGTACAAAGCCACCAAACAAAAGACAGATTACAGTCAAGGACTCCACAATCTCATTTCACAGTTTGCTGACGAGGTTTATGCCGGAATGATCTACAAAGCTATTTTGTTTTTGACTCAAAGCACCTTTTCTCCATCAGCCACAAGAGAACTCTTTCTCTCAGAGCACTGAGCGTGTGGATCAATTGGATTGTACCGAAAACCCATGTTAGCAACTCCAGTCAGCACAGTAATGAACCTCTGGGGAGTGAAAGAGCTGCTGATGAGGGCAGACAGATTAGAAAATAGAGAAAAAGCTAAAGCAGAGAGTGAGCGCAATAATAATGGAGGACATGTGGAGGTGAGGCGGAAGCTCTTCCCTGCAGAGGAAAGTCAAACATTGATTTTGAAGCCTTAATTGTTCTAATGGGCAGCAAAGACTAAATCGAGAATACGGCTTGACTTTATTAGTATCTACTGCAAAAAGAAAAAAAGGAGTTGTTGGCAGTAAATCAGGGGTCTAGAACTATAGACTCAACTGTATTATGATACTTAATACGCCGATAAAATGTCATTCAGTCATCAGTAATTCTTCCATTGTGTCCTTAGAAAAGTATTCAGTATAATTATGATTGGTAGCAAATCTTATTTTTTAGTAAATTGACGAATGATTATGTGGAACTGTTAAAAGCAAAAGATAATTGAATTCAAGATATGAGCCGAAAAGGATAAAACGATGTGGATGTGAAACTTCGCTGGTCTTCTTGTTACTATTTCTTTCATCGTATCATTGTATCTTCATTTCTCCGACATTCATACATGTGTGCTTTGTTTATGCTGCAATTCCTCTTCTCTCCTCTCACTTTATCTCCTCCATCCATTTCTGGTTAGTGACTTGAAGAGGCCTTTCACACGAAACATATTTGCTCTTTGAAATGTTCAGGTTTCACTCGTGCATCTTGATAGATTTAATCTGTCTCAACACATCTCTTGAGAGGAGGAGAGTCAGAGATGTGAGTGATGATTATATTTTACTGCTGAGCATATTCCCTTAACTCTATTTTGTTCATTTCTTCTGCGATAAGGCAGTGAGCAGCAGACTGGCAACACTTAATGGTTGATGGGATTTTAATACTGGCGCTTGATGCCTTCACAGTTTTTGTAAGATACTGCTCTGATCTAACATATAGGTCACTGCTTAATATGTTTATGTGAACATGGATCTAATGACTATATTTAATGTGAAAGATGTTGATTATACTGATGAACCCACAGAGAATGTTCATCCAACTCTGCAGTTAAGTTCAACAAATTCTCACTCCCAACTCGTCAGATACCAACTCTTGGTCTGTGGCCTAAGCAAACTATTACTGTTATCTCGGGACTCATCTGGTGTCATATTTGTACACAGTACATGCATAGTGCATTTTCTAAAACAACTTATTTAGTTTTTAGGTTTAGGCAAAAAGGACTGAGATTGTGGTTTGGGTTAAAAATGTGTGATGTATCTTGCGTTAGCTAAGTACTTAAGTTTCATTACAACATTAGGTATAATCAGTGGCGGCCGTGCATTTTATACCTGGGCCTTCAGTGCTGTCCTTCTACAGTTGAACCACCTCCTAATAACCTCATTATGATGCCACAGCTACAGTTATTATTTGTTTCTAGGGGTGTAACAATACACGTATTCCTATTAAACCGTTCGGCTTACGAACCGAACAATACGTTTGAATAATACTAGTGCATTTGGAAAATGCAGAAGCTTAAATTGTGGGAAATATAATGTTTTTGTTGGACTTTGCTCAAACTGGCAACCCATCACGTAAGAGACACTCTTACCCCGGAAACAAAACATTGTACTCTGGTGTGGCGCGTGTGTTCTGGAAGGCGCACTAAACTAGCTTAGCAGGAAAAACAACAGCAGCACACACGCTACACTCTCCCCGCAGCGTTTAAGCTGTTCCCTACTGATTCAAACAGGGCTAAAGCAATCGCCACACAATCCCCATTTCTCCAGACCATAATTCTTTCTTTGTAAAAGAAAACAAAAGCCCAAACAGAGAATCAAATGTCTGGACCCTAATCCCGCGCATGCCGGGATGCTTCGTCATTAACGGACAATGAGGCATATAGTCAAAATCAATGTACCACAAAGACAAGATCAAACTCACGAGAACCAGTCACATATATTTATATGACAACAAAGCAACAAATCAATCCAGCAACACTGCAGTGCTAAAACACGTATTCCACCGCACACTGAAGAGCACGAGCCATTCATATATTATTCGAGCGAGGGAACAATATTTAACATATCATAAAAACAACACCATAGACAAATGAACACAGTAGTAACGCTATTGCAGATGTAAAAACACAAAAGCAGTTCACTTACCAAAGCTGCTGTTCAAAGTCCATCCTCCTTTCTTTGTTTACAAAGACTTCAATACCGTGTTTGTACAGAACATCGGTGCGGTTCAGTTCCAGCCAGAGGTCCTCCTGCGAACGTGTCCGTTGAGTTGTAGATCCACTCGGGTCTCAGCAAAAGTTTTCGAAAGCACCGTAGCTTGTAAGTGTCCTGTCGTGCTATGGTGTCTTCTTGCTGCCTTGGTTAGCAAATCCAGCGTTGCTCCAAACACCAAGACGCTCAGTTGTAAATGAAGCGCATTCTTAGCCATAAAATGTGCAACGCTTCTCCGACGCTGTCAGCCAGAAATACCGTTCGTACAATTCTTTTTCCTGGCTGGGTCAGGGCTGCTAGCTGTGGATTGGCTGACCCTTTCTTAGACGTACATTTTTCTGGAAATGTCCTTCTTGAGAAATCCATTTCTCCTCCTCCTTCAGCCATTAAGTGTTAAAAAAAAAATCTAGGTAAAAAAATAATAATAATCGACACCAAGCAAAACGCTAAAAATGTCATGTCAATGTCATAACTTCTTACATATCTTTCAACTTGAACTGTTACTCCTAATATTAACTTCTGCAAGCTGCAACTGAGGAAGACAGTAGCTGTGCAGAGAGCAAATAAGCTAATGGGGAAAATAATTAGAATACATGATAGTCTATTTGTGAAAATATTTTGTGATTCTGTTTAGGGCAGCAGAGAAGGCTTTGCTGGCCCTGACAGCCCACCACTGGGTATAAAAAGTCAAGTTGACTTGGTTTGACACAAAACATGAACAGCGGCCGACTGGATGAAAGTCCTGAGTTTGTTTGACCTGTGGACTTTCCCGCTCTTTATACTACGTCAGTTGCGCTGACCATCTATTACTGATGCGGAATGGTTTACAAGGGAGTTGATTGAAAGCCCGGTGTGTCTCATACAAACAAGAAAGGGTTTCGCAGTGCTTCGGTACCATACGCTGAGGGCCACTGACCAAGCGGCGGTATTTGACAAGTTAGGGGCTAAAACAGATTGGTTCTATGTAGCCTCTTAGCAGATTTTAGCACATTGTTTTGGCAGACAGTTCTGACAGACTTACTGTATGCTACCTGGTCAGCACCAAACAGCATATAGATAACTTAGCGAGTAGCTAGTGAAGCATTTAGCAGCTAAAATAACAGGTATTTCCTCCAGGAATTGGAAGGAACCAAAACAGAGCAAAAAACTAGTGTCAACTATTGGATTTAACTTGTCGAGGGACCAAGAACACAACGCCAACATGCTAATGTTGCTCCTTGTCTGCTAGATGGGAAAACAGGCAGCTGTTTTTTTTTGTTTTTATTTGATCACCCTACGGTGATAAAAACCGAATGTTGTGACAGCTTCATGCCTGCAAGAACCCCAAGTTAATGCAGGTTTAAGCATTATTTTCAATAAAATCACTTTTCTCAGTGGATTCGCTCAGAGCAAATCTGTGTGATGCTTGATGAAGAGATCAACTTGATGTAATTATCAACATTCAAACATAAGTTTTCACACTCAAATGCCAACGTTAGACTGTGCATGGTTTCCATTGTTCATCAGACACAAAGCAGCAACACCCCACTGCACACTTTGTGCAAGCAGTTGGATCCCAGCTGCTAGGAAATGGCATACACAAATCCCTCTGTGTGTGTGTATGTATGTCTGTGTGCGTGTGTATGTGTGTGTGTATGTGTGTGGAGGGGCTCAGCGTAACTTCACTCAAGGACGCCCTCATGTTTGCGTGTATAAATGTGTGTGAGCAGGGAAGGTCAGGCGGGATTCAAACCTACAGGTCTGATGTGCTGAAGGACACCATCCATCAGCAGGCTTAGTGGTGCAGATTTGTGCTGGAATCATCTCTGTGTGTATGTTTGTGTTCATGTCTTGAGATTGGAGGCTGACACTGGGTGAAGGAGGAGTTTCGGTGCTAGGTGACAACATAATCAGGATTATGGAGGATGATATTTTGGCTGATTTATATTCCCCCCCCCTCCTCTCCGTCTTTAGCTGCTTCCTTCTGCTGTATTTCGGCTCGCTGCCAGCTGTGTGTGTGTGTGTGTGTGTGTGTGTGTGTGTATACTCCAGGACAAATGGGCAAGCCCAGCGTGAGTCATGCTCTGATGGGAGACGCATACAGACACACACACGTGTGTCTAACTCATCGATTTTTTTTTCAATGAGATCCGATTCAGCGTCAGGGCAGCCACTCGACATTTTCAGAACAGGAAAGAGTAGATGTGACCACGGTCACAAAGAAGAGAACCAGTTGTGGGAGAGAAAGGGAGATAAAGTGCTATTAAGATGAGGAGATTGGGTGGATGGGGGATGCAACTTTCTCAAGGTGACTGCTAAAGATCGTAGCAAGCACATACAAATGAGTTGGCTGAGCAGAATATGAGAGGTGTGGTAAATGAAACCAAGCGCATCCTCTTTGCAAACGGTTTAGTCGCCTCTTTTTCCCCTGTCCCCCAAATATAGCAGCACACTGTGTGTGTGTGTGTGTGTGTGTGTGTGTGTGTGTGTGTGTGTGCGCGAGCGAGCAAGCGAGTGAGCCCTGGTTGACGACACCAAAGCTCAGCTCAAGATAACTAACAGTATTCCTGATCCAAAAAATGACTTTCAGTGTTTTTCCACTTTGTGTCACACACACTCTGAAGGCGTGGGGTGAGCGGACAATGGGGTGGTTCAGCCAGTGAGGAGCCTGCGTGTTATACAACCGCCTATTGCTTCTTACATAATGCTGCAGTTTCAGAGTGGAAGATTAGCCCCGCTACACTGTCCTCCTTGTAACAGATGCCACAGCCGATCTCCTCTCGCAGGCATCAAGCGCACATGTCGACAAGCTGATTAGCCGTATCGAGCCAGAATTACCCGTGGAAAAGGGGAGATCCAGAGATACCGTACGATGGCGTATCTGGCTCACTTGCAGAAGCCTGACACCAATATGAATCTGTAACTGCAAATCGCACATCAATTTTAGTATTAGAAGTTGGGAGGGGGGGGGGGGGGATTGATAGCGTTTTGTTGGGCATCCAGTGAAAACCTATTTATCAGTAATTTCTCTGTCCATGCCGCTCTACTGGCTGATTCATAAGCTAATAAATACTGCAGCTCCGCATACTTACGTCAAGTTAGGCTCAAGCAGATACAGGCTGTGATAGATCATTATTGGGGAAATGAGAGCGAGGCTGATGAATAGTTTGCATTTCCACTGCACGCTGGGCTATTAAAATGAAATCTGTCAAACCAAATCACAGGCATCAGCATATCCCCGAACTGGTCAGCCGCGTTTTCCTGGACCGTTTTCTCGAGGTGCGTCGACACAGCAAAATGCCGAACCCCTTGACTGATTTAAATAACTGTGTCTGTCAATAGTGAACCGCTGAATGCACCCTCCAGTCCACCCAGCAGTCGCTCCTCGGTTGTTTCTCTGTTGTTGTCTCTCGCTCTAATCCGCCTGTTTGGAGCCTCATGTATCAGATCTGAGAGGGAAACGCAGAGAAGAGAGACGTTGAGGAAATGCGAATAGATCAAGAAGAAGTATATGGAGGTGAAGCTGTAGGGGTGCTGGAGAAGAATCATGATGTCTGTAAAGACATGAAACCAAGAATTAAAATCCTCCAAAAACGCATTCCCCCTTTGTCTGTCCCCCCCCCCCTCTTAATTGACTACCAATGTGCGCTGCGAAGAGTGAACGAAATCTCGACATCTTCAAAAGGAGCTTTGATCTCAGAGCACCTTGAGGCCCCCGAAGGATCATCAAGGTACCCTCTGTCCTTTTATCGCACAGTTGTTTCTGTCGGCCCGCGCTGCTCCTCCTCTGCCGCTCCCTCTTCCTTTTTCTGCTCGGCTCGATCAGCGAGAGCTCTCTGAGGCTGCCTGAAAAATCTGCAGCCACGTTCTGGCACCGTCTCATTCCCATTTGGCAAACTGCGCCTTACCTCGACGCGCTCTCGCACCTTGCAAGGTCATGTTGAAATGATTTCGGAACACTCTCCGTATTCTGGCGCTGCTCCTTCTCTCAAGCTGCTGCACAGAATTCCAAAGCCAATTTTCTTTGTCTTTGAGAAAAACGGAAGAAAGACCAATGAGAGGATTACACAAACTTTTTTTGACTCTGTCGGCAACTTACTGTTGTGTGAGAAGCTGATCAGCAGGCTCTGCTCTGTGAAAGAAAACAATAATTGTAACTTTGTTGTATCAAGATATTTGACAAGCACAGCAACTTTGTGCTTGAGAAATTATAATAATGTTGAAGAGGGTTCTTAGAGTTATCATGAGGAGCTTTTAACCAGTTATGAATACTTCTGCCTCTATGCGACCGACATAAGCAAAAGGAGACCATCAGAGAGAAGATTTTCATATAGTTATTGTAAATGCTTGTCATCGGTACCACCAGATCTGATTTTGCGCAAAATCATTGAAATCGTGTAGCTTCACTGGAAACTCCTTCAGCTCATACTTTAGTGGGGCTCGCCACGGACAGACCCAGATCTGGCTTTACCACTGGCTCCGCGCATGGCAGCAGCCCTCCTCCTGCCAGGAGCAGAGCTTTACCTCGGTGCTCCACTGGTTCCCGATAGGAGCCCACACCGACAAGCTGCCCGGACCCAGTCCATATTGCTGGGCCCGCTGGAGGGAAGGGAGGCACGGCAGAACCAGAACGGGGACTGGGATGGTCAAACTGCTGCAGTAAAATGAGAGGGACTCTGGTGATCACAAACAAAATCAACACAAAATGAAAGTTCCTCATATTAGCTTTAACTGAACCTGATGCAACAAAAAACAAACAGATTTTGGTTGAAGTTTTTTATTGAGTGTGTAGGCATTTTCCCCTAACTCCCTACTATTGAAGATATTTGATTGTTTTATTGAACTAAATCGGATGTAAATGAAAAGTATCATATCATGTATCATAAAACACAGCACTTTCCCTCGAGGACCCCCTACTTACACCACTGATTGACCCACAGAGTGAAAAGTAAGATGAGCTAACTTCTGGGTAAAAAAGAGCCAAGACATAACATTCTTCCTCCTGACATTAGCCAACAGCTGAAGCAGATTAAGGGCTACTAAGCAGTAGTTTAGAAGCGGTAGTGTTTAAAGAGCAGCCAGGGCTTATTGTCGGTTACCTACCGGTCCCTTCATTGCAATGTTGCAGGCTTGACTGCTCCTAGTCATTCAAGGAGGTTTTTTTTCTCCTTCTGTTTCCAGAGATATGTTCGCTTAAGGGAAATGGCCATTAAAATGTCATTACCGCTACACTAAAATCATTTTTTGAAAAGCACTGGTTCCCAGCGGCTTCCTGTCGTAATGGGCTCAATACATTCCCTCAGCACCGGGAAGAACCCTAATGTTGCGGAACACAAATGCTAATCTCTCTGTAAATATCACTCAAATTCACTCTCCCTTCTGCTTTTCGGTCATAATAGCATGCTTTGCCCTGGCAAATTGAATTAATTCTCCAGGCAAAGGTGTTATGATTATCCCAAGCTTCCTAGTGTGTGGGAGGTAATGGAGATGATTCTGGCATTTCCACTCGATCCAAAAGCATTTCCCCTCGCCCGCTTCCATTTTTTCGTCTTTGCCTCGGCCTCTCAAAGGTATCGGTGATTACATTTTCAGTCACGCGCGCTCTCGTTGATCACTCTCTGACAGTATTCATATTTGTATCTTTGGGTCAATATTGGATTTCGGCATGCACGGGAAGAGCGGGGCGCAAGGACTGCAACGGTCAGTCCATAACATGAAGCAATTGATTAAGTGCCCAAGGAGCTGGAAGCACTTTGCCATTTGAGACATTCAAACTCCCTCTGCAGAATGAGATCATCTGTTGAGCAGTCCATCAAGCTCCACTCTGAGGAACGCATCCTGGTCTAACTTACTTCATGTATGAGAGTCTGTTTCCTGCTTCCACATTGATTTTCCTCGTTCAACTGTGTCTTATATTCAGCCGATCTCTACCGCATTAATCACAGCCCCACTGGCACGTACACGTGCGCTGCCATTTGAGCATGCTCGATTAATAACCAAATTGAGGTTGTCATCAGTGCATGGCCATACTGTGGCCCTTGTCTGAATACGGTAACCACTTTATTCAGCACCGAGTGGTGGTTAGGATGCACATAAATTTGGCTGTGATTATACCGCTCATTAACTTACTGTACAACCTCTGCACTTATTTACTCAATTAACTTGCAATTTTAGGTTCCGTTAACATAGGGACGTCTTATTTTCCTTTTTTAAATACTTAATCGGCCATGAATAATGGAAAACTGCTGCGAGCCAAAGCCTGACGCTCACCTCTGAATACCTCTGCATACGGAAGGTGGTGAAATAAATGTGCATTGCTAATGAGATAATGCGATCAATGAAGGTGTTGCTGCAGTGGGCAGATAGAAGAAGTGTGCCAAAAAATTGACCCCTTGTGCAAATGAGCTTGACCGGTAGTGACAATCAGGAAGTGTTCCTGCCAATAGTATGGGGCTGCAGGGGGGTTATTGCTCTGGATCTTATAGCAGTGCAGAACAAAACTGCGACAGAAGATTCACTGCCAGACCAGAGAATTTGTCTGTAATGGTGCTGTCAGGTATGTACTCTGTCTGTTTCTCTCTCTCTCTCTCTCACCCGTGTTCTCTCGCCTCTCTGGCAGACTGTAACTCCATAAATGACTTTGACCTTTCCCTGGGACTGAGGACAGGAACCACAGAGGGAGAGGAGAGAGATGGCAGGAGATGAGAGTAGAGTAGGCGGTTGACTGTAATAAACTCGAAGCAGTGGGCGGCTGTCAACACTAATAGATGGGAGAGGGGAGGGGGTCAGCGGGTTGATGAATACTAAAGGTGCCTTAACAAGTACTCTGTACATCTAGGCTGATGTGTGTGAGATATGATGCTCACATCATCGTCAGAATATCGACAGCGATGGCCTTTTTAGTGAATCTAGGAAAAATATCTTTAGATTTTTGCTGCAGGGCAAATGACTGTAATGTACATGTGTTGCATTGCACTGTACACTACTGTTCAGTGTAATGCATTTCACTCACAGGAGACACAATGAGTGTTTTTTTACGTGATGTCAGCTGGAACAGAGCTCTGAATGGGGTTTCTTTGCGTATCGATGGTTCAACATATAAAATAGGAGTCAGTAACAAAGAGTGTTCCATATTCTGAAATGTGGTTTTAGGCTTGTGTCAAATATTTTTGGTGTAGTAGAACAACTTTTTATAACACCAAAACACTGAGTTTCTATTAAATATTTCATATTTAAGAACAGGGTAACATTCACAGTGGCAAAGAAACCACACCGTCAACTAGCGTTTTACCAGGGTAATTGCAGAGCAACTCAGAAGAGTACACAAGTATAACTGCTCACAACGGCGAAGCCCAGACCCCACGTACAGCCTTTACTCTCCAGTCACGCTAAGGCACAGTTCACCAACATGCAAATGTTTAGCAGGTGTAATGCTTGCTATCTTAATGTTTAAAGTGTTAGCATTGTCAATTAGCACCAAACAAAAAGAGCTGAGGCTCAGGTTAATGTTGGTAGTTGCGCAGGTATTTCGTCATAAATCAAAGTATTGGACATTTGACAGTGACAGTTGGCTGATCTTTATAACAATGGGCTGTTGCTTATGGAGAAAAGAGCATTATTATTTGAAAGCATGAGCTTAAAGAAAATACTTGTGATGGGTTGGTGTATCAGTTTCCCAGAAAATTCATGTTTAGGTGATTTTAAAAGGGAAATCAAATGTGTTTGTATTTCTTTTCCTCCTGTCTGCAGGTGCATTCTTCTCTAACGTTCTCTATCTTCCTCTGTCCATAGGAACGGGGAAAGATCGGCGTGATCTTCAACGTGGGAACGGACGACATAATCATCGAGGAGGGCGCAGTGATGGTGAGCGACGGCAAATACCACGTGGTGCGATTCACGCGGAGTGGTGGCAATGCCACACTACAGGTGGACAACCAGCCGGTCATCGAACGTTTCCCCTCAGGTAGGAACAGGGGCAATCCGGGAAGCTATCACTGTTGGATTCGAACCTTTGTAGTATTGAATTGTTAGATTAAACAGGGTAACACAGTGGAGAGAGAAACAAAGAGCTTCTGAAAAGGATTGTTCGTTAAGTCAGCTTCCCATGTTCCACTCAAAACGATTTGTCTGGTTTATTTATCATGGCATTCATATTTAGAACGTGCCTGCATTATTCTAGGTGATTATGTTCTGGTCTAAAAGGCTGGAAGAGCCGAGCAGCCTTCCTGAGGCAAGCAATCTCCTGTCGAAGAGCATCCAGCTCTCTGCACTTAGTCTACCATTGTAGCTCCTGGCACTGTGAAAGCCTGCATTGAATCGAGGCCAGCAGAATGCAAATATGGCAGTCAGGAGATGCAGTTGGTGAGCATTGGTTTCGGGCAGGATACGGTAAAAAGGCCACCTTAGGTTAGGAAAAGTACGCGGAGGTGTTGATAAGTCATGCCTCGGCTCCAGACGCAGCATCATTACGCATACAGACTTAAAACGAGGGCATACACCCGATGAGTCACTGCTGGGAGTGTGCTAATTCCCTCACTTGTTGTTTAACCATAATCATGGTATTCTATTACGGCCTGAATTATGAGGCTATTTTTAGTTGCGCAGAAGCTCTCAATTAATTTCTCTCTCCATTGTGTTTCCCCCTTTGTTCATGGTTGTTCAAAGGAAGACATTTTGTGTTCCCGTCATGAGTTTGCAGTCGGTAAACACCCGGCTAAACCAGGCTCTGCTGCCTACCATGGAAATCTAGTGACCTATATACAAAAATAAGGGTTTTCAAAGCCACGAAGCTCTGGTACATTCATAAATTTGCAAACATTTTTTAATTCTACATCGATGCTGTCCGACTGGTAAATCTCCATCCCTGCTGAAGTCGATGTGTTCCATCTCTATTGTCTAAACAAACACCGTCTACGTATCGTCATTGTTGCAAACAGCAGGAAGGGTGCCGCTAATGTGGCCATGATATTTACCCCGGTTGACATATAGAGCAATGGGACGGTGACATTCTCTGTCACAGCAGTGATCCCGTATTTTGAGGCTTTGTTTTGGCGTTGAGAAAAGTGCATTCTCTTGCGAATCCGTCAGCGTGGCGAGGCCAGACTGAGGGGCATACATCACAGCCAGGAGAGGAAGCGCCCTGTGACAGTTCACTCTCTTCACTTCTTATGATGATGGAAATGTGGCCCTTTTTTTTCGCAACGGCACACGCTCCGAAGAGGAGCCCTACAATAGCACAAACCGCTCAGAAAACAGCAGCGAAGCTGCCTGTTAACATCGGCAAGTGAATGTCATCATCCAAATCTCTGTTTTGTTTCATCAGGAAACAGTAATGCACAGCTTATATTGCATTCCCTTTATTCCTCTTCCCTTCCGCCCTCCGCGCCGCAGTTGTTGTCTTTGTCAAACATTTCTTTCCTTTTCCTCTGCTTGATCAAGAATTGAAGAGTGTTGTTTTGTTGAGTTTTGGGCTTGTCTGCCGGGGGCTGGAGCCCGTCTGAAGTTTTAGGAGGTTATGGGGACTGCGAAAAGGAAATGGATGAAGGAGAGAGAGGGGTGTTGGGGGGGGGGAACTTTGGTGGGTAGAATGGATAAGATTCATTTATGTGAGCTAGATACACTCAAACTATTTTTGGGCGCCCCGCTTTGAAGGCTCCGGCACACGCTTTGAAGGTTCCAGTCCTCAGCATCTGGGGGAAACAGAGATGTTACACATTAGGGAAGCAAAACCTTGGGTGAGGCGGAGGCACAAAAGGGCGGAGGAAAAAATGTAAGGGGAAAGAGTGAGGGGTTGAGGCAGGAGATGTGTAAAGAGAGAGCGATAGAGAGAGATAGAGAGGTAATACTTTGTAGAGGGAAAGAAAGAAGAAAGAGGGGGAGTTCCCTTGTTGAATCAAGTTCCCGTGACCCAGATTGGAGATTTAGGCATCTTCTGATTCTCTAAACGGGACAAAATACTTTATACTCACGACACATTCAGACCTACTCAGTTTTCTTGATGCTTATATTATGCAATATCATCGCCATGCTGTCCCAGTGGAACACTGAATCCTAAAATGTCCGTGTGAGCCGGATTTAGAGGAAAATAGAACAAGTTGGCATGAAAGAAAACCTCAATGGGACATTTGTAAAGTGTTGCAGGTGCCAAAATTGTCTGGTTCCTCTAACAAGGAAGTGAAGTTTCCTGTGAAATGTCCCTCCCTGTTGGGACTGTTGTGACCCACATCAGGAAGTCTCGTATGGATGCCTTCGCAGTTGTGCATTTGATATGGAATTTATCGTCACGTAGACCTAAGAACTGTAAAATTCCCATTGACAGGTTCTTTCTGTATCTGTTTTTGATACATATATTTACACACACTATAATAATCAGGGCTTGGATTGGGACTGGCTTGCATACAGCAGTACGGCCCAGGCTTGCCAGCAGCTGGCCTATGAACAGAAGGCCATTGCGGGGTGATGATTTGGAGAGACAGGATGTTGACAGCAAACGTCGTCGTCTCGGGTCAGGCACATTCAACAGCAAAGCAACACGTCTCCTGATGTCCCACAAAGTGATGTTTGTAGTCCTCAGGGAGTGTGTGTGTGTGTGTGTGTGTGTGTGTGTGTGTGTGTCTTTTTGGTCCGTGTCTTATTCTACGTGCGACAGTGCACGCATCATGCACTGGTGTGTTTTTTTCTTTCTTTCTTGCATGTGTGCGTGTGTGCATGTACCCATTTGATGGATAGAGAGCAGACAAAACGTGTCAGAGAAGCGCCCAGCCAGCTAATCCAGTGTGTCATGCATCCCCGGTGGGTCCCGCAGCAACAGTTATTGGGCCAGCCCACCTCCCACGTCCCCAAAATGGCAGACGGGCTCAATAACAGCATCCATGTGTCCCACTGAGCACCTCGAGCCTGGCCACAGATAAAAAGGCAGATGTTTGCAGCGGTGCCATACGGACTGTAGTTTCACCATTTTACATCCGAATCCCTTTAGTTACTGGTCGTGTGCTGGGAGGAAAGATAGCAGATACGACTGGAGTCATTATTTAGTCTGCGATGGTTTAGTTGTGATTTTACACCGTGCCCTTGAGATTTTCTGACAATTCAAAATGTTGCGTCCACAGAATGTTCATACTTAAAGAACATGGCCAGAGCCGTCACCTTCGTCCCACACAGTTATCATAGCCATGAACACACAAACATAGAGCTTTGCCTTAGGGGTCGGTAGCTTCTGCGTCATTCTCATGAGCTTCACCAAACTTTAATTAAAGCAAGAATATGAGGCTTTTCAATGGAGAAATGACACATTGTTCAAAAAACATGACGAGCACAAACAGAAAGTAACAAAGTCAGTGAGCTGACTGAGTAATGTCCAGTATACAGCTAAATGTACCTAAAGTGTGCCAATTTAAACTACTGGTTATACCAGACCAAGTAAGATTGTAGTGACGCGAGTGTATTGAATAGAATAATGGTGCGTTTTATTGCCCAAGAATTGAACTTTTCACATATAAGTGGGAGAAAGTGTAATGGCCTTTTTCAAAAGTTGCACAGTCTGGCTTTAATGATCTGACTGTCTATTAACTGCTAGTTCAAAAGAATTTTTTTTGTTTTTTGTTGCTGCTGTGATTTTCCCAGAATGTACTCGCTAATGATGCAGCAGAGAGAGTGCTGCAACATTTTCTACCTTTTGATTATTTTGTGTGTATTTCTATATCCAACAATCAACATCCAGCAATATAGATTAAAAAGTATATTTATTTGTATCCTAAGAAACCCATATTAGTCATACTAGCCTCTGTGTTACTGTTTGATGCTGTTAAGTTAACCCCTGAACTGATCATGGTGTTCACACTCTCAGTAGGGAGGTCAGATTTAGTGAGTGGGGGCCTGCTACAGCATTAATCCCCCTCCTAGAAGCAGCTCCTGCCTCAAAAAGAATAAGAATAGGAGATGAAAGAACTTCAAGGGAGAAAATGTTCCCGAGTGTGTGTATGGCGTGTGTTTGACTATTCAAGTACAGATATTTATATAAACAGGCTCTTTTATGGGCTTATATGGTGTATATACATGCCCGTACATACCTTTGTTAGAGAGTATGGGGAAGCTGCTCCTGTGTCTCTGCTTTGTCTTGACGCTCCCCCTCTATCTCATCTTCTCTTTGCAAATCGCCTCACATTAACTATTTCTGTGATGGCAGTAATTCACCACAGCGGATTATGTTATTACGGTAAGAGAGGAGCTTCTGGGAAAAAAAGAGAAGAAATCCATCCATTTCCTGTGGGTTTATACTACACTTGGCATTTGGGCGTCATTGCGGCGCTCCCTGAGCTTTAGATAATCATCACGCATTTTACAACTGCGGTTATATTGTCACCATCGCCGGGGTATTGGCTGTGATTAACATATTCTGCCGCCTCGTATCCTCGCCGTTATGACCAATGAGAGGGCACAGTGCACTCTTCAATGCTTCGTTCTCTCTTTCCAGTGTTTACAGGCACTAGATCTACCATAAAGCTGTCACTTTGCTTTAGTTTCGAACCGCAGTTCAGTAGAATTAGAATAGAGGAAGTGGCGATGGTGGGGGGGGGGGGGGGGGGGGGGGGGGGCACGGATGGAGGGCACGACTGACAGGGGAGATAGAGGCGAGGAGAAGCAATAGTGCTCTACAGCGAAGTGCTCGGGACGCATTGCTGAGAAATGATGGACTGAGGGAGAAGATGACTGAGGAGAGGGAGTAATAGAGAGGGAGAGGCTGGGTAGAATAAAAAACCAAAAGAGGGGGGCGAGATCCAGCGTGCACGCTCTAAGCTAGCTGCTGTCACTGCTGTGATGGATGAGGCTTTGAATGTTACTGAATAATAAACACTTCACAAATTGGATTGCGTCACAGCAAAGAAGATTACATTCACTCGGTACAGTGTGGTACAGCGTGTGCATGCCGCCCACACACACAATGTAGTGATGCACAGTAATAATTTCATAACTACTGCTACTAGCGAACAAAGCGACTCGCGTCTGAAATGCACCGAGACACGACGGTGTTCATTTTTGAGTAGGCCAACACGTCGCTTGATGCTGATCGCGAATCAATGGCAGGAAACAAAAAGAGGAAAGATAAACACAGTGCGAAGACAGAGCTATTGTCATGCCCTGTTTTCATTCTGTAAGGCATTTAGGGGATCCGTTCAGCGTGAAGGCTGACCATTAGAGACAGAGGAAAGAGGGGGAACAAGAGAGCGTCTAGACAGTCCTCTCTTTTGTGCCAGCGAGGTCAGCTGCAGCTCCTCCGACTGAGCTGTTACGGTGTTCTTACTACTCGGATAAATGTTCCTAGAAAAAAGGGGTCAGGGAAATTTCCTTCCTCCTACCCCCTTTTTATTGCGTCTCCACTGTGTCTAGATATCCATCTTTTGTCTTTCGCGACCTCCACACTCAGAGAGGGAGAAAAGGAAACCAATTGTGAATAACCAAGGCAGATACATGTGAGGAGGGGAGGTCGAGGCAGTCCAGAACCGCTTCCCTCTTGGCAAAAGCAATATGAGAGCACTCAGCGGTGGCAGTTAAAATGCTAAGAGTAGAGAGGAGCAACAGGAGTAGGACAGGAGAGGGGTGCACTCTGCACAGGCCGACACAGTCAGACAAATGGCTGGAAGCATATAGACTTTAGCCCAGCGTGGACGAGATTTCACTTGACTGGCTCGGGCTCCAAGCAGTGAGTATGGAAGCGGCGCTGTGTGACTTCGATGGTCCACCGAGCAGAAGATGGTAGATGAGTGGGGGTGATGCACAGAGCGCAGTGGCCTCGGAAATCATCTGCTTTGTCTTTGTGTTTCGGAGGAGCACCTCTATATGCTGTCAGCTAGGCTCATTCATCTGCTAGCTCATGGTGCTCTTTGTCATTAATGGTGCTTAAGGTAATTACAATATGCACTGTTGCAGCAGCACCAGGCAGTGTGATCTAAGTACAGAGCATCTACCGAGTCATCGCTACAGCCTGTAATTACACCAACGCTGGGAGACTTATACTTGATTTAAGTCATTCCATTTTAGAAGCTTTATAAAAAACTTTCTGCTAGTTTTAACTTCCACTCCAACATTTAAGGAAGAAATGACCTCTTTACTCCACTATATTTGTTTGACTGATACTATAGGTATTAGTTACACTGATGGTCTCGTTTACTTATTTAGGTCATATAAAGGCATCAGTATTAAATTGAAACTGTTACGTAACCTGTTCAAAGTTCATCACAGTAACTTTAAGTACATTTTTGAACGTAGTTAAGCAAAGGATTGCAATACTTTGTCCCTGTTTCAGTGGTGCAGATGATACAATGAAGATGCTCAGTAATTCTTTAACCTAATTTACCACATGCATTAAACATGTTCATTATTCTTATAGTTATTAATTAAGTTTTCCAAGTCTCATTGCATGTCTAATAACTCCCCTGGAGGGAAGTGCGAGTGCTTTTAGGCCATTGATCTTATACAATACATAACTGACATCTGTCAAAGTTTGGATTTTGATTTCACTCATTATTAAATTCTGTTAAGTACAGCAAAAAAAGTGAGAGAGTTAATTGAGGTCAGCCAGCTGAGTCACTTCAGTTCCCCCCGGTTCAACGTGTTCTTATTGGGCCTCTGGTGCTCTGCGACTCCTTCTGATTGGATCTTGCGCAGTTGGAAGGTATCTCCAATTATTGGCCTGTGGCTATGGGATGAAGGAGAGAGAGGGGGAACAGAGAGATAGTGAAGTAATGATGAGGAGGGGGAGAGAGAGCAGACACAGCTAAGTAGTGCAGAGCAGGAGAGGGAAAAGATTGCTTTAGGTAATTAGAGAAGTGACAGCTTTGATTTCCACATGAGTGGGGGGGCTTTCCCTGGCTCACTCCGGCAAGCCACCCTCGCACAAATCCACCGTGGCCGAGATGAAAGGTGGCGAGGATTCCGAGAAGAGAGAGGGAAAGAAATGGAAACGAGCACATTGAATTGATAACTGCTGCACGGATGAAAGATGATCAAGCAGTTAAAGCAGTGAGATATCGTTTGTTTCAAACGCGCACTAACACGAGCGGTGGGTGATGTATTTACATTGAACAAAGGAGTGTGGTGGGCAGGTAAACCGCTTCCTTTTCCTGCGCGTTTCACATGAAGAAACACAACTTGCCTGCATTCTTTGGCTGAAAAGATAAAAATACACTTCTAAAACACGTCTATTCGTGTACGTTTTATCTAGTTTTGAGGCCTTAAAGTCTTTTTCTTAAA
This sequence comes from Anarrhichthys ocellatus, assembly GCF_004355925.1. NCBI lineage: Eukaryota > Metazoa > Chordata > Actinopteri > Perciformes > Anarhichadidae > Anarrhichthys > Anarrhichthys ocellatus. The sequence continues at coordinate 11,725,529 of NW_022280041.1, forward strand.
GGACCAGTGTGTAGCATTTAGTGGGATCTATTAGCGGAGATTGAATAT
>NW_022280041.1:11725976-11729989 GCF_004355925.1 Anarrhichthys ocellatus
ATATATATATATATATATATGAAATATGTTTTCATTGGTGTATCATCACCGTAACTAAGAATCATTTTTTCATTAGCTTAGAAGGAGCCCTTCATATCCACATAGGGAGCAGGTCGTCTTCACGGAGTCCGCCATGTTGCACCGCTATGTTTCTACAGTAGCCCACAATGCACAAACACTGGCTCTACAGAGAGCCTTTTTTTGTTGCTGAAGGCCATCGTAGTTTTCAGACGCGCTCAGAAAGTGTTATTCAGTTAATGTCGATCTGCAACCTCACCCGTAAATGCCACTAAATCCTACACACCTCTTTAAGACAAATCTAACTGTTCATTAAAAGCCCCTTACACACATGCACTGTAACCCTGAAACGTATTGTCCGGAGGAGCTGTATGTGAGAAAGCAAATGTCCAAATCACCCGGACCAGGCCATTAAACAGACTTTACTCTGCCAGCTCCAGTCTGTTTAATGTCCATCAGTGAATAGAGCCAGTCATTGTCTGGAGAATTCACTGCGCGTTGATGACGTTTCCATCGCATAGCAGGTGGTGAACCGGAAGATTACAAACACCCTGAAGAGAAGAGCCATGACTAATTGGAGAGACGGCGATATTTGGGGACTTCTGTCGGTAAGGTCAGAAAAATTCGAGGAACGGCAAGAGACTCTGTTGTTTATAACTAAATTGAAAACCGCAACTTCATCCGTGTCATGTCCTGCCTCCTGAAGCTTTACCCAGACTCTTAAACCAAAGGAGTATTTAAAAAGGAAATACTTGTTTTAAGAAAATAAGACTTCTAGGACTTAATAACAGACAAGAATGTTTGATAAAATGGACATTTCTACAGGGATGAATTCAGAAGCTAGCGCAGGGCTACAGTGAATAGGACAGTGGTTCTTCTCCCCATCTGCTCCAAAACATCCAGTGGATATGAGAGCGATCCATCTAAAGTTACCTAATGAAAAACAGAATGAGGCTAGCTCGACAGAGAGCGGTTTCTGTGAGAGGGAGGGAGAGCGAGATGGCTGGTGGCCAATCATCTCCAGTGTAATCTCCATTCTTGTGGATGGATTTCCGATGTGGGTGTCCTGTACAAGGGCATCTGGCTGCCTGCAGAGCTACATGATATACAGTTGGCTCCTTGGTGGGTCTCCACACACACACATACTCACGTGTAACACAGACGCACACATACTGTATGTACCGAGACAGAGCGAGACGGAACAGTGTGGGATTCATATGCTGGATTATCAGCACGCTAGAACCCAGCCCCCCCAGACAGACAGAAACACAAGACGCTCCACTCTCCGAGCACGGTGCTCGGTTCTCTCTGTTGTCCTCCAGCTCGCTTTGTGTCTCCCTGAAGTGCCAGTCAATCAGCATGCCCTTGCCCTGCCCCCTAGCACAGCAGCTGTGATACCTGCCCAGGACGAGTCCCATCATGGCTGTTAATCCGGCCGACGCTCCAGGCGGCGAACACGGGGAGGGAGGACAGATAGGTTTCTGGCTCCCACAGAGGAGATACCACCAGTGTTTCAGGGGGGGAGGCTCTGAGCCTCGGGCGGTCCAGAGCCGCAGGCGTGTTAGCTGGCCATACATACATGACTGGTGTGGATAAGTACGGACCAGCCTCTGATGTTTTGGCTCACACCTTGGTTTATATTTGATTTAAGATAAACTATTCATATGCATTTCTAATTAGAATGCACAAGCTTTTTGCCCATATGTCCACCAATTACACAGCATGTCTGATTAATAGGAGAATTCCTGCTGTAGTAGATCATTAACAAAATACCTATAATGTCTCTTTCTGTCGTCTGAACTACCAAGCTTTAGACTGAAATAGAGTTATTCATTGGTGCTAAGGCCATGTTGTCACCAAATAACTGGCTTGTGGCTGCTGCAAGTGAGCACATTACATGTCGGCTAACAGTAAAAGGGATGATACCTGTATTATCGTGTTATCCCATATTACTTAATGCATCACAATCCAGGACAGAGACAAGTTTCTCAGTTTATTGTGAATGAGACATGATGTTTCCCTGCACCTCATCATCATTACAAATCCCTAGAATCCTGCATTTCCCATGATGCAAATAGCATTTTTAATTAGACACTCACCGAAACCGATATACAGCTGTTGAGAATTTCTGTCCTTGACGAACTAATTTAACTTTGACATGTAAAATAAATCTGTGCAATGGGCCTTCAAAGTCCCAGGGAAACTCAAGTCAGTGCTTTGCATTTGATTGGCCTGCTACAAGGTGGGCGGGGTTATAATGTTGTCTAAAATTGGCCGTCCCTACACGTTATATTTTGTTTTACAGGAAGACAAGATGATTGGATTTTGATACAAAAATATAAAGAAATTGAGTTTTTGTAATTATTGTTGCATGTTATTAAATATGGGATGTGATCTAAAAGGGTTGAAAAGGCATTCTTTCATCTCAACAGTAAGATAATGTTAATCATACTGTAGCCACTGTGTAATGTCCATCAGAGAAGGTTGGCAATTTAAGAAGAATAAATGTTTCAAAAGTTTTGAGTCTAGATCATTTTTCTCTTTCTTGTATATCAGATTTCCTTGAGCGCCAGGTCCGATAGCATTGTTTTACTTTCTTTCACATCCAGCAAAGGGAATAGTCTTGGGAGCAGAGCGAGTGCGATAATAACGGTGAGGGGGGGGGGGCAGCTGTTTAATCTATCCCCCAATTCTCATGCAGAGCAGGCTTCAGCTGGTGGGGGAGGTGGGCGAGAAGGGAAAAGTTTCACTGGTTTCACTCAGAATGACTTATTTCTCCAAGGATGCGAGCGCAAACACATGCAAACAAACAAGCAGGACACGGAGGAATTTAGATTCTCCGACAGATTTAGATTCTCCGAGCGTGGATGACACAAACAAAACCTGTCCAACAGAACTTGTGGGATTATTTTCCCACGGCTCCACACACTTTTCATTCATCACATCGCATCCCGCTCTCCATGGTTGCCATCACTTTTTCTTCCCCTTGTCCATCATTTAATTTGGAGCGGACCATTGTAAAACCATTGTTTGTAGATTCCTCCGCCATTTTTCGGACGTTGATGAGGATGTTGTCACTCACTAGTGTTTGCCAGGGAAAGTATACACATACATTTGCATAGTATACACACACACACACTTGACTCTTATTACTTCCCCCACTACACACTCAGTCAGTCTCCCTGTGTGCGTGTAGTAATGGATGGCAGTGCCTGTGTCACAATGTACTGCATTTAATGTCCTTGTAATAATACTCACTCTGTTACCAGGCAATGAAGAGGGATGGGGGGATAAAATGGAGTGATAGTGAACAAAACAAAAGGTAGAACTAAGGTATAGAGGACAAAGATGGATGGAAGAAATTTGAGGGGAGTGGACGAATAAAAAGTGATGATTGTGGAGGAAAGAAGGAGGAGCAAAAGCTAAATAAGGAATATTGGAAAAGGAGGGAATCTGGAGACAAGAGGGAAGTAGTGGAGGTTCAAGGAGAGAATGGGGCATGTAAGGAGGGTAAGAAAAAGGACAGTATGAAGTGTGGCTGGATGGTTGTTGGAGAACAAGGGAAGGACAATATTATAAGTGAGTGAAACAAGGATTAAGGAAAATAGAAACGGAAGGAAACCTTCCACAGAGGAGGCACAGAGGAAAAACACATTTGAGGAGTAGTTTCCTGTCTGCGGTGTCCAACTGTCCAACGGCTGCCACTAGAGGGAGAACTACATCTCTCCAGCTGATGCGCATCGTCAACTATGATGGTTGATAAAATGCCCCCCCCCCCCCCCTCATTGGGGGCTGCCTCGGTGTGACTCAGACAAGAAAGTTGGAAGAGGGAGGAGGTTTAGTCAGGTTTGTGGATGAGGTGGCAGATGCAGCAGTAGGAGAAGAACATGCTCGCGCAGGATTGATTCATTCTCACTAAGGACTGCTGCCTCCCACTATTTTTCTTTCACGCTGATATTATTTAGATTTTCTCAACAACCTCACCCCTCTCACCC